>NW_026922683.1:0-182500 GCF_032062105.1 Saccostrea cuccullata
TGGAGAGCCTATCCTTGAATTTCCTGACAAAAAGCATAATTGTCAAGGACTTCTGTGTATTTTTGGACGGCTTCTAAAGATTGATAATTATCAATGTATCCAAAATCAACATGAAAATTCGAAGAAATCTCTTTCCCAAAACCAGTTTACCCTGACAACGTACCCACCTGCTTTATCAAGCATTCCAACATTGCAAACATCGCCTAATTACATGTGCCACTACAATGGAAAATGGTATATGCCAGGAGAGATGATTGAGCAAGGACAAAGCGGAAACTGGTGTTACTTTACACAGTGTTCTGACACTGGTCACGTGATTTCTGGTGACAATTTCAACTGTGGAACGACCTACCCAACGACTATTCCACCCACCACAACACCATTTCTTACCACTACTCCAGCCATAACCACCACAACCACGTCATTAGTCATTACCCCCATGTACTGCTTTTTTAAAGATCCAACTACCCAACAAATGGTTGTTTGGCGCGGAGGAACTACAGATAAATTAAGTGATGGTACCGTTTGTAGATGTGAATACTGGGGGAGACTCTCTTGTCCTGAAAATAATGTTGGAAAATGAAGTGAATGAATTTCTTTAATTAAATCTTAAGACATGGTCTTTATTGTAATAATAAATATACAAAATAGTGCAGAGTGCCTTTTGCTACGCGCATTATTTCATAACTGGCGGAAATTGAATTCGAAGGTACTGCATACGTATGTTGTTTTGAGTCATATGATCATTGTACTGCAAAGTTGATCTCTGGAAACACAAAATATGCTCAGAGTATAGGTGGATTTGATCAAAACAGTAGTATTTTTTAAAGCAGGGCACAATATAATTTTTTTGACATATCAAGAATCTGCGTTAATTTTTAACCGCGGATTAAACTGATATTGTGATCTCGCAGAATAATGACCTTTTGGAAAAAGGTTCATCTGAAGTATATCAACGAGGTTAAACCGGATGCTAATGAAAGAAATAAGATAATTATGATTTGCATGAATCTGTAATTACTGGTATTACATTTGCGTGCAGTGGGGAGAGTTGGGAGATAAAAAGACAAGAGTGAGAGAAAGCCGAGGAGAGAGACTAGAAGGATAGAGGTAGAAACTACGAGAGAGAAAAAGGAATGAAAGGGAGGAGAGAAGGGGGTTGAAGAAAGAGAGTAGAGTATTTGGGGAACACAAGAAGACAGAGCGGAAGAGACAAGAGATGTTTGTAAACATGTATGCCCCCTCTCCCTAATTATTGAAATTTTTTTTAAGTCCAAGGGGCATAACTCTGTCCAAAATGGCCCGATCGTACCCAAAACCAAACTTGACATATTCTTAAGATAACTCTGTATACCGAATTTCATTTCAATATGTGCAACCTCTGCAAAGAAAATGAACCGAAACTTCAAATAATTGGAATTTTCCTAAGTCCAAGGGACATAACTCTGTCCAAAATTACCCGATCAAACCCAAAACAGACCTTGACCTAGATACATTATCCGTATGATAAATCTGTATACCAAATTTCATTTCAATATGTGCAGCGTCTGCGAAGAAAATGAATGGAAACCGATGGTGGACAGACAGACCGACCGACCGACGATCAGCAGCAAAGTAAGGGGAGCATAAAACTGACATCTAATTGATATTTTTTGTGAGAAAAAAGATGGCAAGAAATCGGCAATATATACAGATTTTACGGTTATATTTGTCAAAGAATAATTTGATATATTTTTTAAAGCTTAAAACAATACTAAGTGGTTTCCAATCCGGTAGGGTCGAACGAGAATGATAACTCTAATGTTCTAAAATCCGAGGGAAAAGTGTGTACTTAAAAACAATGCATTAAATCGCCGATATTTCCGATTCAGCGATTTTTCTTGTCGTTATCATCGAAAAAAGATGTTATTGGGCAAAGTGATCGTGAGTCGGACGCGATCTGAAATCGGACATTTTCCAGTCTATTTTTATCACCTTTCCCAACCGATATTTTTTATTACATCATCACATAAACAATAAATATGCATTGTTTTTCTTAGAGTTACCTTTCTTTGTTCACACTTCCGTTTTCTCTCTTTCTGACGCTTGACCTTCACAAGTGAAAACAGAGGGAAAATTTGACAGGCAGAAAGGTAAAAGTTTCAAAATCAAAACATTTCAACACAACTTTGTAATGCATAAACATATGTCTTTGAGTTTGAAAACTAGAAAAATATTTTCAAAAATGTTTAAAGTAACTAAATTTATCAATGATATAACAATCAATAAGTTGATTTAAAAGAATTTCAAGATCAAACAAATATGGATAATTTGATATTGAGTCGGACAGTAGAAATCATAGATTCGATCATAAGTCGGACACTGTCCGACTTATTATCAGATAGATTTTTGCTATGGGCAAATCATCTGGATTGTAAAGAGCAGAGTTTTTTTTTCTACTAATTTAAATCAAATATCCAATAATAATAATAATATTAATAAATATAAATGAATAAATAATAATAATTACACAGTTGAATGTTCTGACCATATTTTGCCTCAAAGTACTAATTAATTCTCAAATTTCAAACAACTAAGAATATTTTTTTATTTAAAGAATAAATTAAATAACAACCAAAATTACACTGTATAACCTGGGTTTGGACAGTTTAAGATTTATAAACTGCGAATAAAAAAAGCGTAAACAGCTTCAACCAAAGTTATAGCAGTATAACTTGTGTTGCTATTTAATTAATTTCATATAATTTAATTTTCAATCAGTTACAAAGAAAATTTCTCCCTTCGTTTTCAATTTGTTAATATTTTAAACGGTTTTTCAAGTGGATTGATACGTTTTAGACGTAAGCCATTGTGACGTAGGCAACCAGGTTATACAATTTAGAATAATTCTTTATCCAATCAAATGACGCGTTACACACACAAAAAAATTATTTGGACTTAAATGTATCGCTACATTTTCTCTCAATATATTGTAATGAAATTTCAATTCTCTTCTATTCTTTAAAATCTCGTAGGTAATACAGGTTTAGGTCAGGTTAAAAATTCTTTCAAGTTTTAGCATTATAACATGTAATTTTGAAATAATTTAACAGATCTATCCAGTGTCATGAAAAACGTGATCATCAGAAACGTGTATGCTGTCGGGATGCACCATTGGGGGCCGCATGAAATGCCAGTTGATGTCGTGCATTACTGTAAATGGGAACCCCAGAATCCCTACAACTGTGCCATATGCATCTTTGCCGATAAGGACATGACAAGACGCGTGGGCTACTTCAGACGCGAAGATAGTTCGATATTGTGTAGATTATTCAAAGAGGGTTTAATTGTTGATTTTTGTTACCTGAAGGCAAAACAAGTGGCAAAATTTTCGAAAAGGAAAGGGTCAATGCAGAATGTGTCTTTTGGATTCAATTGCGAAGGGAAGAACGTCAGGGCTATACAGGACATAGCGCAACATTATGAAAACGTTATATACTAGTAAAAGATATGTGCTAAATTGCCATTCTTTAATGAACAATTTAATAAAGTTATTTCTCTCTACGATCGAGATGGATGAGCTCTTAATAAATTAAAATATAAAATTACATGTATGCATACAAAATTATTTTTGTTATTTTTTCTATAGAATAAAATGACTTCGCCTAAGACTTACTCAAAAGAGGCAATGTCAGCGGCAATAGCCGATGTAAAAAACAACAATTTGTCGATAAGAAAATCTTCTAAAAAATATGGAGTACCAAAATCAACCTTAAGTGACCATGTTAAAGGGAAAATAGAGGAGAGAGTACATGGGGAAGCAAGCCCGTTTTTAACACGGAAGATGAAAATGAAATGATAAACCTTGCAATAAAAAGATCTGAAATGGGGGTCGGGTTTTCGAAACCAAATTTTTTAAGATTTGTAGGTGCAATGGCTGAGGTCAGAGGAAATCAATTTAAAATGGGAAAACCATCTGACATGTGGTGGCGCAGATTCAAATCTCGGCACAAAGATTTTTCTCTTCGCTCCCCAGAACCAACAGGAACTATGCGCCACGATGCTATGTCCCGTCAGAGAATAGCCACTTATTTTGAAGAGCTTGGCAAGATTGTTTTGTCCCCAAGCTTCAAAGACGAGCCATCCAGAATATGGAATATGGACGAAACTGGTGTCAATTTGAGCCATAAACCAAATAAAGTTTTGGCCAAAAGGGGGGCTAGATCAGTTCATGGGAAAACATCAACTTCCCGTGAACTGATCACCGTAATAGCTTGTGGAAATGCGGACGGTGGGTACTTGCCTCCGCACTTTGTCATACCAGGTAAAACTCAGAAAAAATTGGATGGGTATGACTTAGAATCAGTGGTTCAAGAGGGTTCCGTGATAAAAGGTGCCAACTTTTCGGTCTCCGACTCGGGATGGACAAAGGATGGTATTGCAAGACTATGGTTTACAGAAACATTTTTGAAAAATATAGGCCCTGCTAGACCACAGTTGTTGATCTGTGACGGACATGGTTCACATAACAATGTAGAATTTGTTGATTTAGCAAAACTGAATGACATTATTATTGTCGAGCTGCCAAGTCACACCAGCAACTGGACTCAACCATTTGACAGATCGGTGTTCAAGTCTCTCAAGAGCCATTGGAACACCACGTTAGATGATTTCATTAAAAAAACGGGGATAGCAGTAGGCCACAAACAGTTCCTAAGACTGTTTAATATAGCATGGCAAGCTGCACTCACGCCATCAACCATCCGAAATGGATTTGCTGCGACTGGCATTTACCCCTTTAATCCCCATTCCATTCCAGACGAAGCGTTTGCCCCGAACGAAGGTTGTGTTTCTGAGATTACCCCAGAGCCAGCAACACTCTCGGGCACGGAAAAAGAGTTAACAATTAGCAGTTCCTCTAACAAGAGGCCCAATGGGCCTTATAGGTCACCTGTGTATCATGCAACAACTTTCCAACAATTGAATTTTATTCATGTTTTAATCCAGAGGCCATGGAATTCACAATTTTGAAAGAGACACCATTGCTTAGCATAATTATGCACTCAGCATGCTTACTTTGGTTAGTAATACCCAGAGGTACATGTAGATCACAGTAAAAAAGAGAATATGCATTTCCACTCTATCATTATCAGTTGTGCACCCCATCCCACAGGAACCACTGACCCTTGGGCCACATCTTTCAAAATTATGGAAATTTTACTTCATCATGTTGTTGATTAATACCAAAGTAGAGATTTCAAAGCATTAAATCATTTTCAGACCCCCCCCCCCCCCCAAGTACCTCTGTCCCAGAGGAAATTAAGCATTTTTGGAAGAAGCAGCGTTCTTTATCATAAATATATACTAATATACTAAGATCATTGCCATAATACACAGGATCAAAGGAAAAAATTTTCAAAGAATTCCTGCATTTTCACTATATAAACATTAGAGCCCTGCTCTAACACAAGTAGAAACACATGAAATTCACAATTTTGGAAGAGGCAGCCTTATTCAACATAACTATGTACTTGGTTATTTTATTTAAAGTCCAGGAGCTGAGAAGAAGATTTTCAAAGAAATAATTCATTTTCACTATATAATCTATATAGCCCCCCCCCCCCTCCCCTGCCACTAGAACCCCTGACCCTGGGACCATTAGATTCACAATTTTAGAAGAGGCATCCTTATTCAACATTACTATGCACTTAGTTAGTTTATTTAAAGCCCACGAGCAGAAAAGAAGAATATCAAAGAAATAATGCATTTTCACTATATAATCTATATAGCCCCGCCCTGTCACTAGAACCCCTCACCCTGGGGCCATTAGTTTCACAATTTTAGAAGAGGCAGCCTTATTCAACATAACTTTGCACTTGGTTAGTTTATTTAATGTCGCAAACAGATAAAGAAAAATATCAAAGAATTATTACATTTTCACTATAATAATCTATATAGCCCCGCCCTGTCACTAGAACCCCTGACCCTGGGGTCATTAAATTCACAATTTTGGAAGAGGCAGTCATTTTCAACTCAACTATGCACTTGGTTAGTTTATTTAATGCCCAGGAGCAGAAAAGAAGAATTTCAAAGAAATAATGCATTTTCACTATATAACCTATTTAACCCCGCCCTAGCACTAGAACCCCTGACCCTGGGGCCATGAATTTCACAATTTTGGTAGAAGACTTAATGCTAATTACAATCATACCAACAGTTTGACTGCTTGATGTCCAGGAGTAAAGAAGAAGATTTTTAAAGATTGCACTAATTTTAGTGGGTTTTGCCCCCCCCCCCCAGGCCCCAGGGGGGCAGGGACCATGAAATTCACAATTTTTGTTCCCCTTTACCCATAGGTGCTATATGCCAAATTTGGTTGAAATTGGTTCAGTGGTTTCAGAGAAGCTGAAAATGTTCAAATGTTAACGGACGACGGACGAAAACGGATCAGGTGACCTAACAATATCGAGAGCTGTAGTTTATCATCCAGTTCTGAGGAGACTGAGGTGTTTTCAACAAAAGTAGCGATACTGTAATTTCATCTGACCTCGATGTTTCATCTATAACACTGTCAGTTCCCTTAAATCTTGATGGTGAACTTACACTCCCGGTTGTGTTTGATCCGCTCGATGGATTGGTGTTGGATTCCAGTGACACAAGTAATTATGGCGCTGGTGAACATTCAGTTGAAATATGTAGCTCTAAATGCTCTCCACAAGAAGCATTAGATGTCATAGAAACTGCGCTAACATCGGAACAAAAGCTACGATTTCAAGCTGCGTTTCTCTCTGGATCAAATAATGCAAAGCTGAACAATGATCCTCTCTTCAAATCCTGGAGCTACTATACAGAAAAAAAACAACGAAATGAAGTTATGTGACAGCAAAACCATGTCTTCCATAGATGGTTCTGTGTCCGTGGCATCAGCTGTGCAGCCCATTGTGAAATCTGGTACCG
Source organism: Saccostrea cuccullata (assembly GCF_032062105.1). Classification (NCBI taxonomy): domain Eukaryota; kingdom Metazoa; phylum Mollusca; class Bivalvia; order Ostreida; family Ostreidae; genus Saccostrea; species Saccostrea cuccullata. Next base: position 6,937 of record NW_026922683.1, read on the forward strand.
TTCCAACTGTCACATCCTCTTGTTCAGCTACTGCATCTGTTTCATCTGTAGCAGATCAATTATTTCCCATTCCTAATCCGGTACCTAAAAGAAACAGGAAGCGGGGGGACCGATTATTTCGTCATCACAGCTGATGAGGTATTCAGCCAGAAAAAGAAAGCCCTAGAACTGAAACGTAAACAAGAGGAGATAAAAGAACAGAAGCGAGTAGAGCGAGAGAGGAAACGGGCAGAAAAAGTCATCAGTTTGACCATGAAGAAGAGCAAAGTAAAAAAGACACAAAGTCAAAATTCTTTCAAAGATATAAAAAAAATGTTGTAAATTACATCCAATATTTGGATTTAATAGCTAGCTTAAATATATATAAACGAACAACTATCATTAATTAATTTTATTTCTTTAAGAAATTTTTGAGTGTGAAGCACGCATTAATTTATATTAATAAAAGACTTGAAAGAAACTTCAGAATTCCATAAGTGATAAGTCTTCTCTTTCCTCTTTCTATCTATTCTTTCTTATTTTTCTTTCTCTGATTTTGAGTTTTGACGGTCCTAAGTATCGGTAGAGTTTCAAAACTTGACTTACCCCGCCCCCAGCAATGGGCGTTTGCGGAACGGATTTCTAGGGTTTTTGACAGTTTTCCTTTTATCCACGTTTTCAGTCAAGAAAAGGAATAATCGCTCTTTGATTTTCTTGCTATTGTAGGCAAGGAAATATATAAGCTGTCTTTACAAACTGCCCCCCCCCTCCTACTCAGAAACTTTACCATTGTCCCCTTATGATGTCGTTTCCAAGGGGTGCTGAATTAGCCTAGAAATAATGTGTTACACTATTTATAGTAAAGATCAGCTACATGTAATCACTTGAACACAACTTTTATAAATCGGGTGTAGGATCTCCGCAATGTTTCGATCAATTTTTTTTGTCCACTTTTATTTTGGTCAACTGACATAAAATTAATTAGATCGCTTAACAGTATGACCTGCTGTGTGAATTAATTAATTTTAATATTCTGATCCATCAGGGAATGTTTGCATTACTAAATACCTGCAATATTTACCTGTACGTATTATTTATAAAATATATGAGTGTCCGACTCAATATCAAATGTGTCCGACTTACGATCGAATTTCGATGTTGGTAGTTTTTCATATCTAAATGGATTGAAAGGTAAGATACCGAGGTGATCCAAGTGACAAATAATAGGCATTTCCGAGCTCTCTCGGACGACACCCAAAATCAAAGGGTAGGTAGTCCGACACGATGAGCATTCGAAATGGAAAACGAAGGGTGTCCGACTCACGATCACTTTACCCTAATTAATTTATAAAAATATAAAACATTTTGTTTTGTCCATAAGTTGGCATTATTGTAAGTTTTCAAGAATGATAATTCATCTCTCGCGCTTACAGAAGGAATTTATTAAGGAAAATCTGCTAACACCTAAAAGTTCTTTTTTACTATTTAGTGAGTCGGAATTTTTTTTTAGTGATTCAGAAAAAAGGTTAACTTTCTCTGTCAATTTTTGAAAGGATATTATAATAGAGAAAAGGCTAAATTACATGTCAAAATTTCTCAATACAGACCATTGAATTCAAATGACTATATGAAACAGGTATATTTACTATGAACATAATAAACAAGAAACACACACACCTGATGAAAAACAAGCACAAACAATTAATATCTTCCCTATTTTAAACAACAAATCAACTCAAACAGCAATAATGAGGACAATTCAAACATAAATTATATCGAAAATTACTTTATTCAATCTCAAAAAAACAAAAAAAAACACTAAACCTCATCAAACAATAGCTAAAGCAAGCAAATGCCAATAAAAATGGAGGCATGCAGAGATATGAAAATATCTATAGATAGTCTTATAGATAGCCTACAAAGCATTCCCTTCATAGCAAAAATACGAGTACTTTAACTATTGGTGTAATCTTACAACCGTATAATTATAGGAGAGTGAAAAAAATAGAAGTTCAACATTTACGACTATTGATATGTAAGTTAGCGAACAATCCCAGAAAATCCATAAATCTACCTGCTTTTTAAAAATTCACAGAGATTTCAAGGGACATAGACACAGATTCGAAGTTAATATTTTCCAATTTTCTGCATAATATTATGACTAATTGTTTGTTCATTCATTTCACACAGAAATATTATTATTTATCTTTATTTTTTTATCTGGAAATTATTTTAAAACTATAATCAAGAAATTCAGAGTAGAAATGTGAGAAAGCAAATTAGACTAGAGGTACTGTGAGCAATGAGCTTACTAAATGGTACCCCCGCATGCCATAATGTCCATGTTTCGCTCATATATTGTTTTACGGTAACGTGTAAAGAGGAATAACTCGTCTTATCAAATGTTATCCAGAAGCTTCTATATGTGACGTCATAGGTAAGAATATAATGGAAATGTCCATGTTTTGCTATGGGAAACTGTGCAAGTACAAACTCTGGTGTGACAGTGTGTTACAATAAGATAAAGTATAACAGCTGACACATATCAGATAGACTGACAATCCAAAATTTACACTATGCCATTTTCCAAAATTAAATGAACCAGAAGTCTCTGTCGAGACTGTAGCTCTACTGGTTTGTACTTAAAACAAAGGATGAGAAAAGAAGCCAATGCCATTAGACCAAAACTATAGAAGGAGTTGCGTTTTAAAGGGAATTTACAGAAAATTCTATTTTTAGAAACCATGGCAACACCGTTCATCAAAATCGAAAACCGATGCACTATATTATTATCTTAGTGTAGTCTACTTGTGTGTCAAGTAATACTGAAATCAGCCCAAAACTGTAGAAGGAGTAGCGTTTTTAAGGAATTTCGCAGAAAATTCTATTTTTAGTAACCATGGCAACACCGTTCATCGAAAACCGATGCACTATTTTATGTATCTTGGTGTAGTCTACTTGAGTGCCAAGTTATACTGAAATCAGATCAAAACTGTAGGAGAAGTAGCATTTTAAAGGAATTTCACAGAAAATTCTATTTTTAGTAACCATGGCAACTCCGTTCATCGAAATCAAAAACCGATGCACTATTTTATGTATCTTTGTAAAGTCTACTTGTGTGCCAAGTTATAATGAAATCAGACCAAAACTGTAAGAGGAGTAGCGTTTTGAAAAATTGTTTACAGACAGACGGACAGACAGACAGACAGACGGACGGACGACGGACACCTTACTATCGCATTAGCTCTTCTGGTCTCTGACCAGTAGAGCTAAAAACTGAGTTTTACACAGTAGAAATCTAACAGACTAAACATCTTACATAGTTAAAGCAGGATTGTATTTATATACCTAATATAGCGTAACTCAATAGCATTCCTAAGATATAATGTACATCATAGGATAATCCATATTTTACGATAGGCCTACCTAGCCACAAACTTATCAGCATTTCAAATTATAAGAAAATACAAGTTAAATGCAGAAAATATCGAAGCTAAATGGTAATACAATGGTACTGCTTAATGCACACATAATTATAACAACGATTGCTTACTCCTATGGTGTTCTATGGCACAAACACTTCAAGTAACAACACACGTGTGTAAGTACATGGAAGTACGTGATTTACAGTAAAGGTAAAAAACGAAACAGGAGAATATAAAATTTCGGCAAGTAACACTACAGAAACCTAAAATACCTGTCGAGTAAAAAAGTAAAATAGGAGGTGCACAATGGCAATATGTAATAAAGATTCTGTGAAAGCTTCATTTTTCACTCAGTAGTATAAGAGGAGTTGCGGATAAGAGATAGGTACACCAAAGCGTAACAGACGGACGTACGGAAATAACGATTACTATATACCTTCCCACTTTTCAAGCGGGGGTTATATAATAAACACAACTCACCATTATTGCCAGTCCGTGCTTACTGATGTGTGTAGACAAACAAATTGAACACATCAAATTTAACAATAACAGAGCTTGTGCCCTATTTATCAAAAAAAATTTATGTTTCCCGGGTTTGAATATTTTGTTTATACCAGCTGAAATCCCACACAAGCGCGGGAGAAATTCATTTTTAGGTCTACTGGTCAGAGACAAGAGCTTATGCGATAGTAATGCGTCCGTCGTCCGTCCGTCTGTAAACAATTCTTCAAAATGCCACTCCTCCTACAGTTTTGGTCTGATTTCAATATAACTTGGCACACAAGTAGACAACACTGTGGGCGACTTCGATTCGTACCCGAGTACGTACTCGAGTTACTTGAGATTCAATCGAACGACCATAGTTACTATTCAAAATACGTCATATGACCTTATGAACTCTACCCAAGCTAACCCAGCCATACAGTAGGATTACTAGAGTTTCGATATGGCGGCGTCGAAAGAAAAACCCGAACGTAGGAATTATTTTTTACTAAATATTATGTTTAGCATCGCTTATCCTTAAAAGCAAACTTCGAAACGCACTTTCTACATGAACGCTTTATAATTTATATGAATATATGTTTATTTGATTAGATTTTTCAGGCTTACTGCCCGATAACAGCACAGAGACATAAATTCAAATTTAAAAAAAAAGAAAAACATTTCAACTGCAGCAAAAGCTATAGAAAAAATTAACTCAATAGATGATGTCAAACTGGACCTATTCGACCGCCTTTTAAAACTCATAGAGGAAATTTATTTTATTTTCGCTACCCTTCAAACTCATATGAGTTCGCTTAAAAACCACATGTTTGTGTAAACATCCGGTCATGTGACGTCAACCAAGAGTTAATACTCGGGTATGAATCGAAGTCGCCCTAAGACACATAATTCTGTATATCGGTTTTTTGACCGGCCATTTCGATTGATTTCGATGCACGTGTTGCCATGGTTACTAAAAATAGAATTTTCTGTGAAAGTCCTTTAAAATGCTACTCCTACAGTTTTGGTCTGATTTCAATATTACTTGGCACACAAGTAGACTACACTAAGATACATAAAACAGTGCATCGGATTTTGATTTCGATGAACGGTTTTGCCATGATTACTAAAAATAGAATTTTCTGTGAATTCCTTTAAAACGCTACTCCTTCTACAGGTTTGGTCTGATTTCAATATTAGATGGCACACAAGTAGACTACTCTAAGATACATAAAATACTGCATTAGTTTTTGATTTCGATGAACGGTGTCTGCATCGTTACTAAAAATAGAATTCTCTGTGAAACTCCTTTAAGGTCAAGATCTAGTAAATAACTTGAGACTGATTTTTTGGTGCTAGACCCATTATGACGTCATAATCAATTTCAACTTTCTTTTTCCCGTACTTTACGGCTTTAGCAGAATTATGTAGAAAATTGGGTATTTTGATGTCATTCAATTTGAAATAATATGAAAAGTAAACCGGATACCTATAATAAATTTGATATTGATTTAAAGAAGAGCAGAGGCGTAGTCACAAACTTAAAAGTGGGGGGGCTCAACTCCAGAAATTCTTTGAAAAAAAAAAAACAAACTTAAAAGTGGGGGGGGCTCAACTCCAGAAATTCTTTGACAAGCAAAAAAAAAAAAAAAAAAAAAAAAGTGGGGGGGCTCAACAAGTCCAGAAATTCTTTGACAAGCAAAAAAAAAAAAAAAAAAAAAGGGAAAGTTCCCCAAACTCGAAAATCCTATTTCGTGGGGGGGGGGGGGAGGCCAACTTTTTCGAAGGCAAGTTACTTTGAAATCCATTCAATGAATATTTCCTATAGTAAAGGTAATGTTGGGGAAAATAGCTGTGACTTTGTTCTTCTTTTAAAAAGTGGGGGGGCACAGACATACTCTTGCCCCCCCATATCTGAAAGTGGGGGGGCTAGTGCCCCCGCTGCCCCCCCTGTGACTACGCCTATGAAGAGGCCATGAACATACTAATTAACGTTTTCTGAGAGACTGTAGGCAATTTGGATACATTTTCTTTGCCGAATACGAAAAAAACTCCGATATTCATGACTGGTTTTCGTAATTTTTCATTGAAAATGACAGTTTGAAATACAGTTTTTCATCTTGTTTACCTACAAATTATACCCCGAAACACCTTATTTGACCAAACTTAAGTTGTAAGAAATCAATAAAGGAATTTATTTCTCAAGTTTGATAAATCTGTAGGCACCTTTCATTTACTAGATCTTGACCTTAAGGAGGCTGGGGGGTCAACAAATTAATCACAAATTAACCACCAGATTTAACTTATTTTTTTAGATACGGTAAATTAAGCTGTCTACTATCATTTCACAAAGAAAAAATTCATACATTTTAGTTTTAAAATTTGATCATTTTCTATATCTTCATATGGAGATCTCCTTTTAAAGGAGATAAAAATAGTCTGAGAATGGCTGCCACACCCCAGCCTCGTTAAAACACAACTTCTTCTACAGGTTTGGTCTGATTTCAATATTACTTGGCACACAAGTAGACTAAAGTAAGATACATAAAATAGTGCATCGGTTTTTGATTTCGATGAACAGTGTTGCCATTCTTACTAAAAATAGAAATGTCTGTGAAATTCCTTTAAAACGCTACCCCTTCTACAATTTTGGTCATGGCAATGGCTTCTTTTCTCATCCTTTGTTATAAGTACAAACCAGTAGAGCTACAGTCTCGACAGAGACTTCTGGTTATATGTTAGAAACTTTATTTTAATATATTTTGAGGTATATTTATTGCTTATTATACTTCAAAAGATCTGTTTCCATTTACATTACGCATTGGCGTCGGAAGCAAATTGAAAGTGTGTTGGGGGGGCTATGTGGTAAAAAAAAATTTGGTACCTTGAAAAAACCTGACAAGCAAAAAAAAGGGGAGGGAAATGTACATTTCCCAAACCTGAAAATCCTATTTCGTGGGGGGGGGGGGGGGGGGGGGGGGGGGGTTAGGTTCGAACTTCAGTACCAACATTTCTTTCCAAACGCCACCACTTTCCCCATTTTCAACCTATACTAAGACATATCTGTGAAAAGTGGGGGGGCTAAACCTGCAAAGATATGTTCAATGTCTATACTAAGTATATATATGGAAAAAAAAGGGGGGGGGCTAAGCCCCACCTAGCCCCCCGGTTCCGATGCCTTTGCATCTCCAAAAGCCCTACAATCGTCTTTAGATGGGAATGACTATCATAAAGCGATGCAATTCATAGAAATTCTCCTTTTCGGCACAGGTCAGTGCAAAAATTAAGTCTGGATATAAATTTCCATTCAAGTGTTTCTTTTTTTCATTTAAACATTTTATTATTGGCCATATAGGAGATGAATTGCTACAGCCATTTCTGAGGCATTGTTTTGAAAGATCACTGGAGCCTTCAGCATCAGGTTTTCTTTCTTTTGGTGTAAAGATGTGCAGGATCCTAATTACAAGTGATGATTTTCATAGTTTTAGATGAATTTATGTCATATATTTCTTTTCCCTAAAATGAGAAACAAAGTATTAATACATATGCATATATAAATTTCAAAATATTTTTTCATTTAAATATTATATAGGTTCTTACTAGAAGCCATATTTACATATGCCCTTGCCATATATCTCTTCCGTGCTGGTGTGCGTCGCAACAACAGCGATGCGATTATGGCAAGTTTTCGCCTTTGTATTTTGGCACTGGCAAAACAAATTACCAAAGGATTGAGTTGACTGGTCTCATGATGAGAGTTTGTGCCCCTGTTGAGGTTCATCAGTTTCTGCAGCAACATGAAACATTTACCCGTAAGAGTCTTACTATACAGCACTTTAAAAAAATAAATAAATCACAGCACGTACTGTATGTTTAATGCACATGTACTATTTCATAAAAACACGATTTCTTGTGAGCCACACAAAGTAATAGTATTCTTGCTAGCTGCAATAATGTAGCCCTCTCCGATTTTTTTTTATCTGATGTTTTCGGGAGAGGGCTACAATTCCACAGCATCTCCGTAATGGTGCAAAAATATTTTGTAAATACTGGCGACTGCAGGCAGAATAAATTGTTTTCACAATCAACTTACTTCTAATAAGACGAAATTTTTATTCACTGTCGACATCAAAGTTGAAAGCTCGTTAAACGCGAAAACCATGTAAAATAAATCTGTGCATTTACTTCAGCAGCCATGACAGTTCACGCGTGACGTAGTGAGACTTGCGCTTGAAATTTAGAACAACTCAATAAAGCAAATTGTCGATGTTTATAAATAATTGTGATGAATAGTAACACTAAATATCGATAAATAAAATCATTCCATGTTTCATTTTTTTGTAAACACCGATATTTAAGCTTAAAATAAGGTAATTCCAAAGAAATCCGCTCCCGATAGATCCTTAATCTCATTGGCTGTCCCGAAATAAAATCTGTCAAGGTCAGTAAAGATGGCGGATAAATTTAAGTTGTGATGTTGACATACACGAAAAATACTGATATATGGATTGTTCTGTATATTTTTGGATCGATTTATGTCTGGGATAACTACATTTTGGAAGTCCAGGTAAGACATATAAATAAAATAGCCGTTTACTAACAATTTAAGCCGAAATCCGTGCGGGAGCGAATCGCTCCCGCTCTGCACCATTACGTAGATCCTAAGGAGTTGTAGCCCTCTCCCGAAAACATCAGATAAAAAAAAAAATCGGAGAGGGCTACATTATTGCAGCTATATTCTTGCATGAAGCGAATTATATATATATATAGAGTCTGGTCATCCAGGCAAAGGTGAAGGCTGTGACTTCATATTAGAATAAAAAAACAGACAAGCAAAAGGTTGGTTACCCAGCGGCGCACCCAAAGAGAAGCATTGGCAGCAAATTTGTAGAAATTTGGACAATTTAGAAAAAGGTATTTATTATTTGTAACACTAACACAAAACAATACACATTTCATTATTTACTTTTAATTTCTATGCAATGGACACTTGAATTTTGCTTTCTTCAGCTGAATATTTGAATTAAAAAAAATCCCACACACTGGTCGTTGACCCAGTAACCACAGCGTGCTTTGTCGCATCCAAGCCACTGGCCACGCGCTTCTTTTCTGAGACAGGTATTACATGTCTCTGGTATCTTTGTCTTGATATCCTCTGTCTGCGTGGACTTATTTTTAAACAAGTCGATCCTCCTTCTCTTAAGTGGTATAGCTGGAGTTGAGGTGGGTTTTTTGGAAGGAGGGGGTGTGTGGACCTCAGTTATACACATAAGTTATATAACATTTTATTAATTTATAAATTTAATAATTTATAATTTATGAACTTTAATAAAACAAAATATGTTTTATTATTGTATATAAAATAGCAACGAAAATTGCCTTGCAGATCAACAAGTACATTAAACACCAGCTACATGTAGTAGGCCTTTCAACTAATTTTTCAAGTTGCACAAATGATAAAAAACATTGCATAGATAGATTTATAGGTACATGAAATTATCAAAAAAGATAATAACTTATGCATACTTTTAATTAAATCATTAAAAAGTTTAATAATTTATAATTGACTTTTACGATGTTGTGTTTTTAGGACAGGTAACTCAGGTGTGAAAAATGACCAACTAAGTGCCGATTTATGAGTTATCGTTTAGTTTATAGGAATGACATATAGGCTGCTTCAGCATTGGTATTGTCATGTACACAAATGGGTTCCATACATTGTTTTGTACACAAAAGTGTTGACCAAAAGAAATGAATTTCTTTTCGTTTTTGAGTTTCGTTTTACGGAAGTGTCCGATCTATTCATAGTAATTTTTGCATGCACGAGTGATTTGGCGCTTACTATAAATAGTGTTCCAGGCGTGTTTTTGGTCATTGCGAAGTTCGTTAGAAGATTCCAAGGACATACGTTATAGTGTCCAGGATAAGAATATGTGCGATTCGGAGAAAAATGAATCACAGAACAATGTCCATAATCCAATTATTTTAGAACCAAGGAATTCTGACGATAGAGATTTTGACGCCACAGACGCAGTTAGGCTTTTCAACCGGCGTATTGAAACTGCACTAGAAAAACAACGAGTCGCCATTGTATCTAAAATACAAGAAAAATTCCAGTATAAAAGTGCTGATTCCTGTGATTTACAGAGTGAAGGTAACAAAATTCAGTTCAAATTCAATGAAGAAAGGCTCCGAGCTCTGGATTTGATTGAGAAAAAGTTGTCTATAAACGACATTGGTGAAATTTTTGTAATCATTAACAAAGAAATAGAAGCTTTACACCACAGGAATAAAATTCTGCGTATAGCCGATAAACATGGCTGGGATACCGTTAAAGAGTACACTGACTCTGATTTGGCTGATAATCCTGAGGACGCATCTAAACTCCGTGCCGCCATTTCTAGAGCAGCCGCAAAGAAGAGAAGATACTTACCTTACAGTAAAGAGCCTCAGTCGACCAAGCCCGGGATTTTCGACGGTCTCACCCCTAGACAGCTTTTTCGCGGGAATGCGGGATTTCAGCAGTACACAGGGTACAATCAAAAGTATAACAACAGGGCCAATCCTTCATACTTCAGACCCAACTACCAAGTGCCGGGAAACAACGTCATTTGCCTGTACTGTCAACTCCCCGGGCATTTCGCAAAATTCTGCCCCTACACAGACCTACAGCAAAGAGTACGGCCAATCAGAGTTCCCGAGGCCACAGCAACCTCAGATTCCACAGAACCCAGAAAACAGTAAAGTTGAGTATTGTGCTGAATTTTGTTTGCTCGATGTTAAGTCAGATTTTGAGAACACAAGTTCTGTAAAAGATCGCTTGAAAACTCGCATTATTTTTGGGAAAATGTATTGAAACCTTCTGATTATATTCTGAATGTCGTAAAATACGGTTACAGATTAGAGTTTGAAAGTTCTCCTGAAACAATTTTTCTTAAAAATAACAAATCTGCTTTAGATAATTCAGATTTTGTAGAAACTTCTATTCTTGATCTTTTGAAAAAAGATTTGGTTCTGGAATGCTTTCAAGCTCCTTTTTGTGTTAATCCATTAACAGTTTCCGTATCAGCGAACAAAAAGCAAAGGTTGATACTGGATCTAAGACACGTTAATTCTTTCCTCGTGAAAAGAAAGGTAAAATTTGAGGGGACAAAAGAAGGTTTAAACTTTGCTAAAAAATTTTATGATAAAATTTGATTTAACCAGTGGGTACCATCATATTAATATTTACCCGGAGCATTATCAATATCTAGGGTTTTCTTGGAAAATTGAAGGGACTGTCAGATATTTTGTCTTCACAGTATTACCTTTTGGTTTAAGTTCTGCAGGATAAATTTTCACAAAAACATTAAGACCTTTAGTAGCCCATTGGAGAGCTTGTTCTTTTCCTATAATTATGTACTTAGATGACGGTTGGTTATGCGACACAAAAGAAAATTGGATGTATATGTCAAACATCATTCAGGCGGATCTATCGCGCGCAGGTTTTCTTGTTAATCAAGAAAAAAGTGTATGGAAACCTTCTCAGAAATTAGACTGGTTGGAATTTGAGTGGGATATGTGTCAAGGTGTTATTAGCATTCCACATAACAAATTAGAAAACCTGCGTGTGAAGATCTTGAACATAAAAACTAACAAGCTAATTCAGAGAATTCGTGTCCCCCGCTTAGGGAAAAAGTCGGCTCACCCTGACTGAATTTGTAGAATTGTTAAATGTATACATGTATACTGAAGCAAATAAAAAACATGTATGTCAATATGCGTATAAAGATTTGATTGCTTATTCTTCATTATGTGTATAGAAGATTTTTTTATATGGAATTTTTATCACACTGTAATGATGATTTTATAACCTCATAAATTTTTCATTTCACATGCTGAATACTATCATTTGGTAAAAAAAAAAGTATTAAAAAAAAAAAAGGTTCGACCGAGAGTCGATCCCGGGACCTCTCACACCTGAAGCGAGAAACATAACCACTAGACCACGGAGTCGCTTTACATTGTGTGAAGTATATGCAGAAGTAAAGTCACATACATGTATATATTCATGTTTTCATGTTCGGCATTCTCAAAATCTTACACAATCCATGGTGTTTGATTTATTTATCCTTTATTAAACAGTTCTAATAGATGTAATAAGAACATAAAGTCCGCCGAGAACCTGTTTTATACGCAATAACTCTCCTCATGCCCCTGCGCTAAAAATAGCGACATGTAATACTATAAAAACTAATAAAACAAACGGGGCGGGGCACTTTGAGAGGGGCGAGAGACGTCCTAGGGAGTTTTGATATAAAATTACATTGCATAAGCTCAAAATCTTCTTGAAATATCGCCCGGAAATAATAGTATTACACACAGACAGAATGTATAAATTTACGACCTTGAACTTTGACCTTTTGACCTCAAAATCAATAGAGGTCTTCATTAGGCCACAGGGAGTTGTTATATAAAATTTCATTGCAATAGCTCAAATGGTTCTAGAGATATCGTGTGGAAACGAAAGTGTTTTAACAGACAGAATTTGCTTATTTATGACCTTGACCTTTGACCTTTTGACCTCAAAATCAATAGGGGTCTTCTTTAGTCCACAGGGAGTTGCTATGCTAAATTTCATTGCAAAAGCTCAAAGGGTTCTCGAGATATCGTGTGGAAACGAAAGCGTTACAGACAGACAGAAAGACGGACGGACGGACGGACAGACGGACGGACAAACCCAAATTAATATCCCCCACTTTTCAAGCGGGGGACAAAAAGCATTTCAGTCAGGGATTTAGCGTCAGTTGTCGGCTCTATCATTTCTTTCAAGTTTGCTTTAGGTCCAATATGTCAAATGTTTACAAGGCATCTTTCTATTGCTATTGCTCAAAAATCTTTTTGGGATCAAATTTTGGAAATACCTAAGCCGGCAGCCGACGAGTTAGACTTTTGGCTTGAAAATGTGTTGTACGTGCCCAATAGAGTTATCTCTCCTTGGTTCCGCAGCCCAGACAGAATTGTGTTTACTGATGCGAGCGATTTCACCGGAGCTGGCGTAATGCTCGATTCAAACAAAGAGTATTTTCACGCAATGTGGGACGATTTTGAAAAAACACAAAGTTCTACATACAGAGAATTAAAAACAGTTTTTCTTTTCATCAAGACATTTAGTCATGTACTGAGCAACAAATTTGTAAAGTTATACTCAGCTAATCAAAATGTAATTAAAATTACACAAACAGGTAGCATGAAAGATGAATTGCAAAAATTAGCCTTTTCTATTTATTCCATGTGTCTGTTGAATAATATAGAATTATCTGTAGCGTGGATTCCCAGAGAACACAATGAAGAAGCAGATTTTTATAGCAAGTTTTTCGACTTTGACGACTGGGGTGTAAATCAGAGTATCTTTAAATATTTTGATCGCATTTGGGGTCCATTTACTTGCGACACTTTTGCTAGCTCTTTCAATTTCAAAGTCCAAAAATTTTATTCCCAGTTTTGGACGCCAGGTACTAGTGGGGTTGATGCTTTTGCATTCGATTGGTCTCAGGATTTAAGTTGGTTAGTACCTCCGATACATTTGATTAGCAAATCTATTAATCATATCATTCATTGTGGTGCTAAGGGGGTATTAGTAGTACCTAAATGGAAATCTTCCGTTTTTTGGCCAGCTATTGTTGATATTTCAGGAAAATTTAGATGGTTTATTAAGAAATATGTTGAGTATGAAAAGCCTTCAAATTTTTTCAGCGCAGGTTCAGACAAAAATTGTATTTTTGCAGCAGAAAAGTTTAATAGGAGTAATGTGCTTGTTTTAAAAATAGATGCTACGTCACAATAATTTACATGTGCATATGAACATTTAAAGAGAGAGAGAGTAGAGATGACTGTTTTCTCTTAAGATTATGATGGATTTAGAACTATAATTATGTGTGGAGGACTGTACTCCCAAAGAGATGACTGTTTTCTCTTATAATAGACTTTGAATTATGCATGGTGGACTGTTTTTGCATAAAAGAGATGACTGTTTTCTCTTTATATATAGTTTTGATTTATTAATAGAGGAGGACTGTACTCCGATATATATATTCATAATATTAGATTGTGCGTTTATTTTTGTCGGTTTTTAAGTCCTATTTCTTTAGATTGTATCTAATCATTTATTATTCTGATATATTAACAGATACTGCAGAACTGTCAAGGCCATTGGTGTGATGTTTTGAAGTTTAAACAACATCCTCAACTGGGTGCTCTAGTAGATTTGTTGCCTCAGGTCGTCAAGTGTGCGAAATCGGACTCAACAAATCAAAAATATGATTCCTACTTTAGACGATTTGAGAGTTGGTGTTCACAACATAATTTTCAACATCTTCCCGCTTCTGTGTCTACTGTTTCCCTCTTTCTCGGCAGCGTGATCCAGCAAAGAGTGTCGTCTTCAGTGTTAGATGCTTATTTTTATAGCATAAAGTGGATTCATTCTCAAGCATCTTGTGAAAATCCATGTGAAGATCAATTTTTAAAGCTTATTCTTGAAGGCGGGAAACGAATTCTCTCAAAACCGGTGAATAAGAAAGAACCAATAACCACGGAAATTCTAATAAAACTCAAGGATGATTATTTTAAGGAACCGGAAAATGCTTTGAAGTTACGAGCATTTCTCATGTGCCTATTGGGATTTTCTGGCTTTCTACGTTATAGTGAATTGTCAAATATTGGTTTGTGTGACATCAAATGGAAAGATGCGTATATAGAAATAAAGATTCCAAAAAGTAAAACTGATGTGTATAGAAGAGGGAACATAATTGTTATTGGAAAAACTGGGAATGATTTGTGTCCGATTTCTTGGTTAAACAAGTATATTGCTTTATTACACCTGAACATTACTTCAAGTGATTATCTGTTTACAAGTATAAATTTTATGAAATCTTTAGGGGTGTACAAGTCTTGTAATACGTCAAAACCTTTGTCTTACACTAGAGCAAGAGAAATTTTGTTATCTGCATTAAGCAGTATTGGCCTTGATAGTTCTAAGTATTCGTTGCATAGTTTGCGGAGGGGGGTGCAACCGCTGCCTCCAACAATAATGTCCCCGATAGGCTTCTTAAAGTTCATGGTCGTTGGTCTACTGATAAAGCGAAGGATGGGTATATTGAAGACAGTATTCAGAAAAAGCTTTATGTGTCAATGAATCTGGATTTGTAGAAAATATTACTAAACACCTTTGTTTGATTGCGATCTTGTAACGAACGCACCTAACCTAAACTATTTGTTGTTGTTTTTCAAATTAGTCAAGAAAAGATTTATTTTCGGAGGAGTTTACGAGGGAGAAAATAAATGAATTTCTTTTCGTTTTTGAGTTTCGTTTTACGGAAGTGTCCGATCTATTCATAGTAATTTTTGCATGCACGAGTGATTTGGCGCTTACTGTAAATAGTGTTCCAGGCGTGTTTTTGGTCATTGCGAAGTTCGTTACAAGATTTCAAGGACATACATTTCCCTTCCCATCCCCGCCCTACAAACTATGCAACGCATTGTATGTAATCATTAAATACCTTTCAGATATGTTTTCTTGTTAATGAAGGTGTCAATTAATATTGTGTTACACATTTCGCCATTAAAACATATGATTATTGATATATTTATAAATGCGATCTTGTAACGAACGCACCTAACCTAAACTATTTGTTGTTGTTTTTCAAATTAGTCAAGAAAAGATTTATTTTCGGAGGAGTTTACGAGGGAGAAAATAAGGAGAATGACTTCACTCTACCTGAAACAACAGGGTCAAATGATTGGGAAACAGACTATATTAAACATTTTTAACTCTCTTTGACGATTATTATGAAGAAGAAAATTTAATGTCCTGTTTTTTGTTTTCGCGCTTTTGCGCTTCCTATATAAATATATAAATTTTTACAAGTAAATGCAACAATTGATCATCTTATTTGTGTTACTAAGCACGAAGGGGAACGACCGAGTATAAAAAATTAATCAGGTTAGAACTAAGAAGGAGGATAGATTTCACTTTTTATTTTAATTAAAATTTTTAATTATATGTAGTTAAACGGTGCCCACAACTATACAGTAAATAAGTTTAACATTATTGCTAAAGAACTATATGCGGTATATTGCATATATTTGCCCCCACAAAAGTCAAATTTTGAAAACTTCCTGAAATGTGCTGAATTCAATAAATTGTATGAGAGATATAAATTAACAGAAAATATTATAGTTTCAAAGCAGTATATTCACAATTTTTGATTTTATGACGTCACAAACTAGTCCGATTTTATATCCTTTTTCAGAAAATGGACAAAATGGACAAAATTTCAACAATTTTAGCTTTAAAATTTACAGAGCGCAAGTTTGTTCAGGAACAATGTTGACATATTTCATTGATATTATCATTCTACACATTATATCAAGGTATTGATCCTGAACAAACATGCGCTCGGTGACTTTTACTCAAAATAACAACGAAATATGTACATTTTTCTGTAAAATTCATAAAAAAAACTGAAATTTACGTCATGTTTGTGACGTCATTACGTACATATGACGTCGGTAATTATGAAAATATTCAGTGCTTCGAAGTCAGCATATACTCCCCTGTTTAAGAACTTAATTAAATATATCTCCATCAAAGTTTGATTTGGGGGGCAAATATTGGTTAATACCGAATAAAGTTCTTTAAAAACCACTGGATTCTACTGAGAGCAAAGAAACACTTGGGAAATGCTAAAACCTGCCTTGCGTGTAAACAGTTAAGATACCTCGGACCTGCTCTAAACAAGTTTTAGCAGTGAGTTATCGTTCATAACAGGGAACCCTAGCGGCAGTTGAAAGGCCTACAACTAGGAGTTAGGGATACCAGTGAAGATTCTATATACCACACAGTTCTTCAGAGCGAAATAAATCAGTGGAGGGAGGAACTTCGCGAGTCTGATTATCTTCTATCTCCCCTTGAACCTAGGGATCATATCTCTTATTCGAACAAACCTCTGGAGAATGAGCTTGTTAATTTTTCCCAGAAGTGCAAAAATAACCGTGTCATTTTCTTTCAGGAAACGACGAAGCAAAATTCTCTTAAACCAAACATTACAGTAGTGCCTATATTTTTCACTTCGCTTGATCAAACAAATTTCAATTCTATTGAACACAAAACCAAAGCAGAAATCTCAGGAAAGATTGTGGACCAGTTGGACGAACTAATGGACCTTGATGATGATGCAGGTACATTAAAATAAAATATGATTTACATATCAGTTATGTAAACACATACATTCAAAAATTGATGTTTCTTTTAAATGATGCATCTACAGGATAACAACAGACATTGGAATGGAGAAGGGATATTAAGACTGGCACCAAAAAGCTTTATATATACAGTTCTATAAGGAACTATTAGAACTGGTAGACAGTTTGAAAGATGCCAGAGACGTTCAAGGTACCAAATAAAATTACCTTTTTCAGCATGGTATTTTTTCTTTTAAAAACTGCATTGTTCCGCTTCTGGTCATCATCAATATATGTTGTAATTGCTTGTCCACTTCTTCAACGTCCCCTCTTTCCCTGTCCTTTTTAATTTTTTCCTGGATTTACTTCCTGATTAAGTTAAAAATAAATCGATGTATCCTTTTTGTTATTGAATTTGTTAAAACATACCTTGCCATCAAACTATAACTGTAATATTTTCTTTCGTTATGTAATGGTTATAAGCCTCAATCTGTCCATTATGTTAGATATTAGGCGACCCGAGGCGCGTTAGCGCCGATGAGAGTGTAATATCTGACATAATGGTCAATTTGAGGCTTATAACTTACTTAAAACATTTCTCCACTGTCGAACACTTCCATTGTTAACTTATTGGACAGACACAGGTAAGGTCTCGTTCTGCTTGGATGACTACCTGGCACTGTTCATCAAGTTAGGCCAAAGAAAACCATTTTGGTTTTTCTTTTGTCTTTATTAATAGTAGGAATCATCGAGGGGTGTTTTATATCGATAAATATAAACATTAACTTTGTTTAGTCTTATTTATCCGCATTGCGACATTTTTTATGTCTACTATGCATGCGTAAAAGTCAGTTCTACTAAATTTTTTACAATTTATTCATTTTACAACGCAACGACCACGGATGGCGACGTACATTTTAATTTTGAAAATAAGACCTTCAGAATCGGGTGTTTTGACGATGTCATTTATCGATTACACCAAGATGCCTCAGTTCAAGTTTATACTGTGAAATCCGGATATATATTCTTATGTTTCGGAATTTGCAAGAAACAGTTTCCCGTTAACCCCTTAACGGCCAAGTGCGCCTTTTGACGCATTTTCAGCATCACAGTGATTTAACTGTTGGCGTTTTGTAAATAACTGGGATACAACAAAACAATTGATATTTTCTGAAACTAGAGAAGAAACAATACAATTTTTCTATTATCAGTTTTTCTCTGCGATGTTAAGAAATTATTGTAAACTTGAATTGAACATTGAGTATAATTGCGGGAAGTTAGTAAAATTACGCAAATATGAGTGATTCTGTGCTGTCTTCTGTAGAATGTATCTCCATTACAGCACACGATAAAAAAAAATGAATGCTATATCCTAAAAGCGGGGAATTTTCCCTACATTTTCTCTATTGGACATTGAAAGGTACGAGCATCCGTTACAGAAATATTTGCTGTTGAATATTGAAACTTTTTCGAGTAAAACAAAAAAAATGCACTATGACGTCATCTAACGTTTCACGTGTACACAATGAAATCGTTCATAAGCTCAGTGTAAAATAAATCGATTCTTTTAATATATGGAACAGATTTATTTCTGAAAGGAATTATTTATAAAGAAGAGTTAATATACGAAACGTTTTTAGACATAAACATGTAATAAAGGGAATTTTCATTAACTATAGAATATGTGAGAGTTCTTGACCCAACGCCCCGATTTCGCGCACCCACTGTTTCAGAAATCACTGTCGAATTTTGTGTCATTCCTACATGTAGTAGGAATAATTAATCAAGTAATTAGGTATTGTCGTTACCATTTTCTTACTTTTCGGATTTGTCATTAAAAATTAAAAAAAATATATACATAGCTTATAAATCTTTTTTCGAGTCCTTAGGCTAGTATTTTAAATGTACTTTGAAAGGAAAAGCTGTCACAACGACGAAACATATTAGGAGTTAAAATTTCGATGAAAGATATATTTTTGCTAACGCACAAACTGCATTTAACTGACGCGATTATTTTTTTCTTACCCTTATTTTCATCTAATATAAAATGAATGTATCGGAACATGAAAATAAAATAATGAATATACACTGTGATATTTAATTTTCAAAAATCGGGAAACTTAATTTCGTTTGAATTATTTCCCTTTCTGTTACCATGGTTGTTGAATACACAGGGAGAGACATAGCACGGAACAGTCATTCTACAAAAACAAGCATGGACGATTAATATATTTTTTTCATGCCACTTACAGATTTGCCGTTATAATATCTTAACTATAAATTTTAAGATCGAATTCAGCTCTAAGATATAACATACACGCATGTTTTTTTCCCAATATTTACCGATATATGTAGAAAGAGTTAAAGTTTAGATATGAACATCATGAAGGCCTAATGAAGAAAACGTATTCCACTGCAAATCTTAATGTCGTTTCATTTATTTACAAATTTCAAGACGGGATTCTCAGCCGTAAAAGCAATCCTTACAGATTGAGATGAATGTTAAATAAGTTTGTTTTTTTTTTTATCTTGAATAAAAAATAAAATCAAACCACTTCTCGAAAAAGAAATGCATGGGCCTTCTTTCAAAGGTAATCATAGCATATTGCTAAAAATCAATTAATTTCAGTACTGAGTTTGCCCTTAAGTTTACAGACAGATTATCTGCAGGTTTAAAAAAGAACTGAAATTTACCAAAAAAAATTATATCATTAATACTAGTTGCGAGTCAGCTATTTATTTTTAAGACAATGGCTTTTTAGATATAACAGACTGAATTGGAGAAAAACATTTACTTCCGAAATGCCAAATGGTAATTCAGAAAGGATTTTGCATGACAGATATATTTTTTTTCATTCATTTGGGAGCGAAATTCTTCTTCGTACTTTTGTTTTAAATCCTAAAACAAGCTTTGATTTTAACTATTTCAGAGAATTTTAACTTTTATTACACACTTAGTAATAAATACAGGTTTTTTGCATATGCGATATGGCTGACGTCACAATAGCCGTATCAACCCTGCAGGGCTGATATGGATTTGCGGGGCTGATATCCGTATCAGCCCTGCAAATCCATATCAGCCCTGCAGGGCTGATACGGCTATTGTGACGTCAATATCACACCCTTAGTAAATTAAACCACAATAACAGTACTTGTACTCATACACAATTTTTGGTGGGTTCATATTCTCTTAATTTTAACTTTTTGAAAATAAGGTTAATCTTAATTTACAAATACATGTAATACTATAGAATATTTTCAAATTACGGATCAAGTGCATTGAAATAGAAATAGAAACAAACCCAAATCTTATGAGACATTAGACTATGTAGTATGTAAGAAGTCCATGCATGATTATTTACTTATTTTCTTCTCAACTGTATTTTATTACTAAGTATGTAATAAAGATATTAATACATACCCTTTTCCACATCACATCCTGTATCAGCCCTCGACCAATATTAGCCCTCAGGCCTTCGGCCCTCTGGCTGATATTGGTGTCTCGGGCTGATATAGGATGTGATATGGAAAAGGGTATGTATTATTCTCTATTTATTATAAAAATTGGAGAATTAACTTCCGTAACCTAACTTCATTACGATATTTTTACCGAAATTTTAACTTTATTTTGGATATGTGAGACTTCATAAATCATACATTTGTGTCTATACTAGACATCAGAAACAAACAAGTGGTTATATTTAGCTTTCTTTAAAAAAAACAATGGGACTGGATCAAGTATTGATTCTGTAACATTCCCTAAAAAACAATGGCATATTAAAATTGTTTTTAAAAAGTAATCGATGCAAGAGTTGTGGACATTTTTTCCCCAAGTTCAATGATATGCCTTTAAGAAAATTATAATTATGTTTTTGCTTTTCGAAACAGTTATTTCTTTCATGATTTATATAATGAATTCGTCCATTTATCGTAGAATGACTGGGTATCTAGATTGTAAAAAAGAAAATTTATCTAGAAAAATTACATGTAAGGTCGGGTAGCGAAGTGGGACATACGGAAATCCTATTTCGGGGGGGGGGGGGGGGGGGGGTTAATATCGAACTTCTCTCAGTACAATTTCTTTCTAAACCTACGCATCAATGTTCATTGTGTAGAATTAGAATTAGAATATTTATTCAACCAATTTGGGCCCACAGTGGAGCATACAGAACAGTGTCCAAAATCATCACAGTTATACATATACAAAACAGAACAAAACAAACATTGTATAATGAACAGAGAGTTAGTTATCTTCTTTTAGGATGTGTATATTATGGCTATCTTTGCAAGAAAGAGGCCCTAGCCCCCCACCCCCGGTTCCGACGCCTATGATATGTAAAATTGTGTAGTGATTCAGATTCCGTTTTTTCTATTGCGACTATGAATTAAAAAAAATGGAAGAAAAATCGTGTTTTGTGAGACACAGACAGAGATATGCTGTCACTGAATTGCAAGAAACTTGTTTGTCTGTGTAAACCATAATGAGAAGGACCCCCCCCCCCATAACCATTCTTTTTATATCGCAGATTCAAATTGTATCGCAATATTTTTTTAAACGTTCTCGTAAATTGATATCTACATGTATAATGAATATATTTATACAAGTACCAAGTCCAAGAAAATATTTGCATGCAAGTCTAATATATGTCACCTATGAACTATTATATATGCGTTCATTGTGAATGCCTAAGTACATCGATAATCAACACTCAAGTCACTCACAGTCCAGAGTCCGCCTGTAGCCTCCAGATTGAAAGAGAATTTTGGCTGTGATTAGAAAGACACCAAGTTTGCACTAGAAAATGCGAAGTGTTTTTCATCTAAACATCATGTATTTTACCTTTGGTCCCTGAAAAAAAGTTTGGTGATTTTGCTTTGCATAAGCCTTCACTGATATTACCACCTAAAAATATTGAGGATCTATAACAATGAAACGAAATCCAAAAAATGAAAAACTCAAATTTTAATCTATATTGCGCTGTCGCCCCATGCGGGCTCATCAGTAGATTAAGCAATTAAACAGATACATATACCTGCAAAGATAACATGATCAAGATTGTGACTCAAACAAGACTCAAAGTGATGCACTCAGTTTTTCTTAAGAAGGTTGACACACGAGAATACTCATTTTAGGGTTTCTTTAATAAGGGCATTTTCAAAGGCTGCTCCATTTGCCACCTCCATTTTTGTTTACATACCATGCCAAAGTATCGTTTCCTTTTTTACTAATCGGTAACCCCCCTCCACCTCCCCCCTTCTACACAGACACATTGTTTCACGTCTCTTAGTAAGTAGAGATAAAGGATTACTCTGGGTAATGGATTTAAAGGGGATCAAATAGTTGCTTGCCCTGGTTGGAATATTTATTGTAAATGCTACATGTCACAGCTAGTTGGTGTTCATTTTGCATTTGCAATGATAATTAATTTGGGAAGGGGATCATAGGTGATGACAAACCATGTAATGGAAGACATGTGCAGTACTTGGTAGAACCTTCATAGGGAAAAGTAGAATGGACTAAATTTAAATTTAAATTTATGCGTGCATAATAGTTAGACCAGTAACGAGTTCCAAAGTCATGTAAACTCGTATTAATACTGCAAGTCTTTAATTTTAATCCCGATGTAAAAATTATCTTATTTGCTTTATGCATACGCTACCGATCGCAATTACATACTCCCAGGTACTTATAACTATATTGATGAATCAGATTAAAATCAGCTGTAAGTTTTTGTTTGGCTACGTTTAACCAGGTACTACGTTGTTCGTCCTAAACGTAGACAAACAGCTGGGGGTATGTTTACAGATAAAACAAAAAAAATTACATTAATGAAACAAAGTGAAAACTGAAAAAAATATCCATATCCATGAGAAATGAAAATTTGAAAGCTATTTTTAAATCTCGTGATGTTTAAACTTAATTACAGTGGACATATATCTTATAACCCAACCCCAACCCCTTCACCCTTATACAAAGAGTTGTAATTAAGAGCAATTAAAATTTGACACTGGTATGAATATAATAATTCAATCACTAATAATTCATGTTTGTAATAAAAAAGGAATGGCATAATGTCATTTTTATTGAAAAGAAGGTGTTATGTAAAATGTAGGCTGGAATCGAGAGTTAGTGTGCATAGTTCTTAGTCATACTCTCCCCATGGCCGTGAATGATATATACTGATGATATAGTATGTTCGAGTACATAACAGGGTATTGTGAATTCTTATATGCAGATCGCTGGAACAAGGCAGGTAATTTTATTCATTGATAACACTCTACTGAAAGTAAAAAAATATAAAATACCAATGACTTGTTAGGAAGCCCCTTCTCAAAATTGCTATTTTTGTAACCATGGCAACAGACACTGTTCCTTGAAATAAAAATACTAAAGTATAAAGAGAAATGTGCATCTTTGTATGCTCCACATGTGTACCAAATTTTATTGAAGTTAGTAGAAAACCGTAGGAGGTAGAGCGATTCAAAAATTGCTTACGACAATTTCAGACAGTTGTAAAGCCGAAGTATAACGGATGAGGTACTGACAATGTGTAATTGTATAAACTCTTTCTATTAAATAAAATTGACCAGTAAAACAAAAAACTAATTGAATGCATGCTTTGTTTTAATAATAACACCATATTCTCTGGTTTGGAAACATTATTTGTAAAATTGTTTGTATTTCAGGGACGAATAAAGGGAGAAAAATATATTTTTGCAATTATGGGTCTCAATCGTTGCCATGGCAACCGTGACGTCAAATTACTCTGCATATTTAAATACTTTAGGATCTTAACTTTCAGAAAATATATAGGTTGCTCTATGTAAAAGTGACTAGAAAATGTCTAAAATTCTATTTGAACTTTTATAGGCAATTATGCAGAAAAATTGCAAAATCTCTGGCCGTTAAAGGGTTAACAGGTAATTTTTGTAAAGCAATAGAATTTGATAGATGTGACTCAAACAACTCTTTAAGCATTTTCTATGAAATTGGGAGATTATTTCTGATGTATTTTATCAAGGTATTGTGCTGGACCTGAATATCAAGCACAGGCTAGCTAGTATAGTCAGTCATTTTTAAACATTTGAAATACATTTATACTACATTAACTTCTTCCATGAACCTAAATTCCACACAATAAAACTTTAATTTTTATGTATAGAGCAGTCCTGTCCTCCGAACTGCAATTTAATTGAAGTTTGAATTGCATTTGATTTTTAGATGTTTTTAATAACAAGCACTAACTTTAATTTGTTAGAAAGTGGGGTCAGGAAGAACCCGAGAAACCTTGTGAAAGTATGTGGGGAGGGGGGTGATATTTGCAACAAAGGAAACGTAGAAGTCATTTTAAAATATCTTTGAAACATTACTTCTGAGTTATATGATAAAAATTGTCTCTGATCTATCCAGTGAAATGAGATTCCTTCTCTTATCCTTTCGCAAATTGACACAACCCTTATTCAATAAGTGAATCAGGAAATTTCCTGATATTAATTAAAATTAAAGAAATTAGGTATACAAATCCAGAGAGCAAGACTATTGTTAGTTTATTGACTAACAAAGCAGTTACATTATCCGAGAAAAAAGGTGTGTACAATTAAAAATTACATGTTCTTATGCAGTATGAATTTATAATGTATTGATAAGATAACCAGATGAAAACAACAGCTACATTCACAAGCCCTTTTGTTAAGGCTGGACCATCTTGCAGTAGAGGCATTGAAATCAATTATTACCTGGAAACGAAATAACGAGGTATAAAAATCATTACATTTTCAAGTTTGATGTTTGACAAAGCATGCACTGAACGGAAACGGTTTGATATAATTGTAATCCGAGAAAGACTAATACAAATAATGCTTTTCGATCATTCAAAAAAGTAAATGTCACCGGCGTGTAATGCCAAGGTATTGATAATTATAAACAACGAATCTGAAAATAAAACTCAAACTCAAAGTGTGTATCACGTTTTAAATAGCGAATGTTAACTATCGTTTCTGAAAAAAAAACTTTTGAGTATGATGTACAGATACCACAGCGCGCTCGGATAGTATAATAACAGTATGCCAAAAATAATTGCACCCCAGCATCTAAGACACCGACAGCGAGGGACCAGAAGTCTTTGATTTACTCCTGCAGCTTGATTACTGTGTTATCTTTTTCAGTGGACTATCATATTTGGTTATTTCTATATCAAGGTCATCCTCTAAATGTATACATTTCTAATTGGATGGTATACATCCGAGGATGGTTGTGGGTTTTTTCGATCTTAAAAGAAAATAAAAATTCATGAATTACTTTCCTGTAGTGCATTTGATAACCAGCTCCCTTCAGAGTAATCTTTTATTACCCACCCCTTTCGAAGGAGTTGGGGCTTATTACTTTGCTGCTTTCTCTCTGTCGGTCCAGCAACAGTTTCCATTCATTTTCTTCGAAGAGGTTCTACATACTAAAATACAATTTTGTATACAGATTTTTATCATAGGAATTTACTACTGGTAGGTCAAGTTCTGTGTTAGGTACGATCGATCAATATTTGAAAGTTTTTCCTCCTGAACAGTGGGGTACCACAATTCTTCGATTTGCTTGTTCAAATTAACGAGGCCCGATCTAGTTGAAAATTACGAAAACGGAATGATAAAAAATTTTAATTCTTGGAAATATTCTTGTATGTTTTATGCTTAGAAAAATTAGAATGAAATTTTGTTACTTTTCCTTTATTGTAGTGAAATGGGGGCACTGTCAAGATATGGGCCATTTTTCGTATTTTTATACACAATTACATACTAAAACTCTTCAATAAACAAAGAAATTTACAAATTTAAAAAAAATACATGATGAAATTCTTTGTTTTTCACATATATCATGCAATTTTCATTCTTCTTATAAAAAATGAAAAGAAAATTGGAGGTATCCTTTATTGCAGTGAAAAGGGGGCATGCCAAAACACAAAATTTAGATTTATTCTATCCAACTACGTATTTTATAGGTCGCAATGGGTTTATAAAACACCAACAAACGATTGCAATACTGTATTAGTTTCTAAAAAATAAATAATTCTTACACTATGAAATAATTTTCTCGCCATGCTTTATTTTTCTCTTAACATGCCACGTTGTTTTACGTTGAAAATAGGGGTTACTGGGTTATCTTTTAAAGGCGACAAAATTGCGATTTTCACTAATATCATGTAATATATAAAAAAATAAAATATTTCGGGTGTTCAATTTAAATGATTTATAGACTTATTTTATTTTTTAAAACTGAAGATAATCCATGCATATTTAAGTCCGCAATAAAAAAAAGTGTGTATAAACACTCCAACATGTTCAAAGAGAAAGACTAAAACCGTTTACTTTTAGTTGCAGCGTTTGTATTTTTAAACTCACAAATTGAAATAAAACAGGATAAAATTAACGAATCTGCTTTCTCTTGATCCCTCAAAGTTAATTAGGTTCCAAAGTTGTTTATTAATTGAAATATTAAAAAAAATAATAGAAATGCCAGCTTTCAATGCAGGTAAGCAAGATCAGCGAAACATTTTAGCGCAATTTGACGTCATTTTAATTGTGACGTTATTATGTGCAATTGTGACGGCAGTCAAGGGTATTGTGACGTGCCTGAGTCGACGCTGCGTTAAAACGTATGCGCAGATCAAGTAGATCGGGCCTCGTTAAATGAAGCACCGAAAAGATGACTTTAAACAAGAGGCCCACGGGCCTTATAGGTCACCTGAGTATTGTGTAACAACTTTCAAACAATTAAATTTGGTTCTCGTTTTAAACCAGAGGCCATGAAATTCACAACTTTGAAAGAGGCACCATTGCTTATCATAATTATTAACTTAGCATGCTTACTCTATTTACTTAAAACCCAGAGGTAGATCAGAGTAACAAGGAGAAAATGCACTTCCACTTTATACCCAGTTGTGCACCTCACCCCAAAGGAACCACTAACCCAGGGGCCACATATTTCAAAATTTTGCAAATTTTATCATGAAATGGTTGATTAATACCAAAGAGCAGATTTCAACGCATTAATTTATTTTCAGACTATGTAACACCCCCCCCCCCTCTCTGACCCAGGGGGCATAAAAAACCACTTTGCTAGATGCACCTTTCTTCATCATAAATATATATACTTGGATCATTGGCAAAAAACCAAGAAGCAAACGAAAATATTTCAAAGAATCAGTAATCAATAGAGCCCCGCCCTAACACCAGAACCCCTAACCCTGGGGCCATAAAATTCACAATTTGGAAGAGGCACTCTTTCTCATCATAACTATGTACTTTGTTAGTTTATTTAATACCCAGAAGCACAGAAGAAGATTTTCAAAGAATTCATGCATTTTCACTATATAATCAATAGAGCCCCGCCCTAACACCAGAACCCTTGACCCTGGGGCCATAAAATTCACAATTTTGAAAAGACACTCTTGCTTATCATACTTATGTGCTTAGTTAATTTATTTAATACCCACAAGCAGAAAAGAAGATTTTCAAAGAATAAATGCATTTTCACGATATAAACAATAGAGCCCCGCCCTAACACTAGAACCCCTGACCCTGGGGCCATAAAATTCACAATTTTGGAAGAGGCACTCTTGCTCATCATAACTATGTACTTAGTTAGTTTATTTAACACCCACAAGCGGAGAAGAAGATTTTCAAAGAAATAATGCATTTTCACCATATACATGTAATCTATATAGCCCCGCCCTAGCACTAGAACCCCTGACCTTGGGGCCATGAATTTCACAATTTTGGTAGAGGACTCGATGCTCATTACATTCATGCCAACAGTTTGCCTGCTTGATGTCCAGGAGTAAAGAAGAAGATTTTTAAAGATTGCAATAATTTTAGTGGTTTCGGCCCCATCCCTCAGGCCCCGGGGGGGGGGGGGGGGGGCAGGGACCATGAAATTCACAATTTTTGTTTCCCTTTATCCATAAATGCTGTATACCAAATTTGGTTGAAACTGGTTCAGTGGTTTCAGAGAAGAAGCTGAAAATGTTCAAATGTTAACACAGGACGGACGAAAACGGATAGCAATAGGTCACCTGAGTTACTCAGGTGACCTAAAAAGTGTAGAGTTTGAAATTCATTTAAGTCAAAACTTCGCCTGTGGACTTGTAAAGTAACTAGACATCTGTCTCCATGGTACATTAGCATTTTTCAAGAATGCCATAGTATGTAAGGCAATATATTGATGTTTTGGCTTCATTATTAAAGCGACCGTGACCCATTCAGCCAAATACATGTAAACAGGTCCAGCACAATACCTTGATAAAGGTATATAGCTTGATAAAGCTATATAGCTTTATCAAGGTATTACAAATACCTTGATCAAGGTATTTTATGCAATGAAAATTCAATACTGATAAAGTATAATAGTTTTATTTACATTTTTGGTTTGTTTTATTATATACATATGATGCAATAAGCAATCCTTGTTAGTGTAATTTTATATCTTGATAATGTATATTACAGTCATGCTATTCGTATACTGTATACTGGGAAATTTTCGCCCCCGTTTTATTTTCGCCCCTTTCGCCCTCTTCCTGATTGGGCGAATTTAAAACGATGCGAATTCAAATTACACAGTATAATTTAAACTATGACTGGGCGAATTTAAAACAGGGCAAAATTGTTCGCAAGTGTGGGCGAAAATAACCCTGTACACAGTAATCATACCATCATGAAATATGTACATATCCGGTGTATTTGGTTTCGTATAGTTTCTATGGCTGTACTCTTTTTGTTCTAAACAGTTTAATATATTCAAGCGATTTACTACTTTATATTGAAAAATCAAAGAAAAGAAGGAGGGCCTTTTTGATTGACATTAGGCAGGAATCGGGGCGCATTTGGAAAGTGTAAAATTATTGAACTGTCGAATTAAATTTTAACATTCTTTTAATTTATTTTATTCCTATGAAATAGGAAAGGAAAATATTTTCCCGAAAGTGTGTTTTGATTTCCTTTAAAAATCACCCGAAACATGGTTAGATGAGTTAACTGGTACACAATGTTGCATTTTTAAACACGTTTATGTAAAAATTTGCTATTTCTGCGTCATCTCTCCACGATTTCAGAAAGACATTTGTGTGCATTTGTAGTCTAAGAAAGAAAAAAATTTTTTTTTTAAATGGAGAGAAGACCCAGATACTATATAAAACCATGGACGTTTTGTAAATAAATTTACCAATTTGTAAATGTAGCATTGAATACACGACTGTCAAATCATACAAGTATTTTAACTCAATTTCGTCATTTAACTAAAAGTAATCTTTGATTCTAAGCTTAAATGGCAAAATGTTTAAATACCGTGTAAAAAAATATTTTAGAACTACTGTATTAGTTCTTGTTGCTGGAATAACAAATTAATTTTCTTTAAAACAACACTGTTTTAATATTTGTTGGAAACGTCTGTCGGACACTCCATATATAAATGGGTTGGCAATATTATTAATAAATACAGTCCAATATATAAAGTAGAAAATAGATCCTTTTAAAGCATCCAATTCGCAATCCAGTTCATCATGAATATGATACAAGAGTCCACAAACTAGGTGGGGCAAAGTGAATACAATGTACACGAAAGATATGGCAACAAAAGTTATTGATGTTTTACAGTAGTTAATTTGTCGGGTTTTTAGGTCTGAGGAACCTGGATTTCTTAAGAGGTCGAATGAATTCATATTTGACTTCACGGTGACGTAAATTCTATAATATAAACAGCAAAGCAATGTAGAGACGAGAAGAAAAACGGAAATTAAAACGAAATAATATCCTTTCGCTAAAAACCGAAATGGATACGATTTTGTCAAATGGCACTGATGTCCCGTAGCACTAACCGATTCAAACTTGACTTCATTATTGTTGTACAATAAGGGTGTGATCGAAGACGATAAAAATGACAACACAACGATACAGAAACATCCTAGCTTTGCCTTCGTCAGATTTATGTGGGACCGCAGAGGAAAACAGACTTTCCTGTATCTGTCATAAGCAATGAGGATAAGTCCCCCAGCAGACATCACGGCGATAGCATAAGAAATCATCAATCCTCCTTTGCATATAAAGTTATTTGGAAAGTCGACAGGTTTCCAAAGAAACACAACTGCGAAGGGCATTGCAATTACACAGTTTGCAATGTCAATTAAAGCTAAGAATAAAACAAAAGTCCGATAATTAGAAGGTTTGTATTTTGTTATAAACACGAAAAGTACAACTATATTTCCTATTAATCCGACAACCATCTGCAAAAATACAAATGCTATTCCAGGTGTATTTCGTTGAAGAAACACTTTGTTTAAATCCTCAATACGAATTTCAAAGGAAATGTTTTCAAATACATCCACTGGACAATCTTTACTTCTATTCATGATGAAGAAGTCAATTTTTAGCAATTATAAATATGCTAATCTAGCACAAGTTTGAATACACCATTTATTTGGAAATATGTCCCCTCTTACCATCTATCCGGCGGCAAAATTATTAGTAGAATTAAAATACAGCAGCGCAGGTTTATATTGAAGCGATCGAAGAATAATTGCGCATGGAGGCAAAATAAATACTTCGATTACTTTGCACAATTATATCGAAATGGGATAGGCATACAATAACAAGAGGCCCAAGGGCCACCTGAGTATTATGTAATAACTTTATTAATTAACACTGACTTTGATTCGTGTTTTTCTTTAAAAATCAATAGCCATGAATTTTATAATTTTGAAAGAGGCAGCATTGTTTATCATAATTATAAATTTAGCATGCTTACTTTGGTTACTTAATAACCAGAGGTAGATAAGAGTAACAAAGAGAAAATGTATTTCCATTCCAGTTTATAACCACCAGTTGTGCAACCCACCCTCATAGGAACTACTGACCATGGACCAACATATTTCAAAATTTTGGAAATTTTATCATGAATTTTATTTCATCATGGTTGATTAATACCAAAAAAAAGGTTTCTAAGCATTTAATTTCGGACTAAGTTCCCTCTAACCTCCCCCTCCCAGTACCCCTGATCAAGGGGCCCTGAAACTAACCGCTTTGAAAGAGGCACATTTCTTCATCAAAAATATATACTTAGATCATTGGCATAATATCCATGAGCAAAGGAAAAGAAATTTCAAAGAATTCATGCATTTTCAATATATACGTGTATAATCAATAGAGACCGTCCTGAGCGGAACTCCTGTTCCAGGGACCCTGAAATTCACAAATTAAGAATGGGCATCCTTCCTCATCATAACTATGTACTTAGTTCATTGATTCAATACCCAGAAGCAGAGGAGAAGATTTTTAAAGAATTTATGCATTTTCACTATATAATCAATAGAGCCCCACCCTAACACCAAAACCCCTGACCCTGGGGCCATGAAATTCCCAATTTTGGAAGAGACATTCTCGGTCATTATAACTATGTACTTAGTAAGTTTGTTTAATACACAAGAGAAGAGTAGATTTTCAAAGAATTAATGTATTTTCACTATATTATCAATAGAGCCCCCCCCCCCCCAAACACTAGAACCAAAAACCCAGGGGCCATGAAATTCACAATTTTGAAAGAGACAGTCTTGCTCGTCATAACGATGTACTTGGTTAATTTATTTAATACCCAGGAGCAAAGAAGATTTTCAAAGAATTTATGCATTTTCACTATATAATCAATAAATTAATAGAGCCCACTCTAACACCAAAACCCCTGACCCTGGAGCCATGAAATTCACAATTTTGGAAGAGGCAGCCTTATTCTACATAACTATGTACTTGGTTAGTTTATTTAATAATACCCAAGAGCAGAGAAAAAGATTTTCAAAGAAATGATGCATTTTCACTATATAATCTATTTAGCACCACCCTAACACTAGAACCCCTAGTAAACCCTGGGGCAATGAATTTCACAATTTTGGTAGACGACTCAATGCTGATAACAATCATGCCAACAGTTTGACTGCTTGATGTCCTGGAGTAAAGAAATTTTAAAAAAAAATTGCATTAATTTTAGTGGTTTTGGCCCCATCCCTCAGGCCCCAGGGGTTAGGGACCCTGAAATTCACAATTTTTGTACCCTTTCACCAATGGATGCTTTTTGCCAAAATTGGTTGAGCGGTTGCAGAGAAGAAGCTGAAAATGTTCAAATGTTAACACACGATGGACGACGCACGACGACGGACGAAAACGGATAGCAATAGGTCACCTAAAAATGCCAAATAAGTTTTTGATTGAGCGTCTCAGATAAAGCCATCGCAAATCTGGTCCACAAGCTCACGTCTCAAAAATTTTAAACTGGTGTAGAACTGGAAGAACACCCAATGAGAGTCCAAATTTTGAATTCAATTGCCCCTCAATGTTCTATTTTTAGCTTTGACCTACTTTATGTAGTGGCCCATTTATCCTTTGAAAATTGAAGAAAAAAATACCAAAAACGTTACATTTCGAGTACCAAAATATGAAATCTGCATTGAATTTTATAATCTAAATTACTTAAATTAACGCATTCATTGAAAGCCATAGCTTAGAATAATATATACCTCTAAACAGTACAGGCTGCTTATGTAAAACCATGGAACGGATGATCAATGAACGCCTAATATGGTTTCTTGAAACCAATAACATTTTAACCAATATACAATGTGGTCTCAGAAAAAACCGAAGTACTATTGACCAGTGAGAACGACTGGAAACCTATATTCGAAATGCTTTTATACATAAAGAGCATGTTGTATCTGTATTTTTCGATTTAGAAAAGGCCTATGATACCACATGGATATATGGCATCTTGAAAGATCTTTACAGTATGGGCCTTAAAGGACACTTGCCCAATTTTATTAAGAATTTTTTGAATGATAGACATTTTCAAGTACGTTTGGGTTCTACATACTCTGACAATTTTGAACAAGAAATGGGCGTACCACAAGGTAGTATTTTATCGGTCACATTATTCAGTATAAAAATTAACAGTATAGCTGAAGTGCTTCAAAATGATATGCATGGACGTCTTTATGTCGATGATTTTGTTCTCTGTTTCAAATCTAAAAGTATGAATTATATTGAGCGAAAATTACAGGTCTGTCTAAACAAAATACAAAATTGGGCTGATATGAATGGATTTAAGTTCTCAAAAAGTAAAACCTCCTGTGTACACTTCTGCTCCAAACGGAAAGCTCATGATGAACCACGTGTGTTACTAGATGGAATCCCTATAAAAGTAGTAAAAGAGATTAAATTTTTAGGCATAATCTTTGACAGCAAACTTTCTTTTATATCACATATTAAAATGCTGAAAGAACCAGAAGTCTCTGTCGAGACTGTAGCTCTACTGGTTTATACTTAAAACAAAGGAAGAGAAAAGTAGCAGTTGGGACTTGAGACTTTAAATCAGCAATAAATAGGAAAATGATTCTTGCCACTCATCAAAATAAAAACCAATGCACAGAATTATGTATCTTAGTATAATCTACTTGTGTGCCAAGTTATACTGAAATCAGACCAAAACTGCAGGAGGGGTAGCATTTTGAAAGAATTTCAAAGAAATTTCTATTTTTAGTAACCACGGCAACACCGTTCATCGAAATCAAAAACCGATGCACAGAATTATGTATCTTAGTGTAGTCTACTTGTGTGCCAAGTTATACTGAAATCGGACCAAATCTGTAGGAGGAGTAGCATTTTGAAAGAATTTCAAAGAAATTTCTATTTTTAGTAACCAAGGCAACACCGTTCATCGAAATCAAAAACCAATGCACAGAATTATGTATCTTAGTGTAGTCTACTTGTGTGCCAAGTTATAATGAAATTGGACCAAAACTGCAGGAGGGGTAGCATTTTGAAAGAATTTCAAAGAAATTTCTATTTTTAGTAACCACGGCAACACCGTTCATCGAAATCAAAAACCGATGCACAGAATTATGTATCTTAGTGTAGTCTACTTGTGTGCCAAGTTATACTGAAATCGGACCAAATCTGTAGGAGGAGTAGCATTTTGAAAGAATTTCAAAGAAATTTCTATTTTTAGTAACCAAGGCAACACCGTTCATCGAAATCAAAAACCGATGCACAGAATTATGTATCTTAGTGTAGTCTACTTTTGTGCCAAGTTATATTGAAATCAGACCAAAACTGTAGGAGGAGTAGCATTTTGAAAAAATTCCACAGAAATTTCTATTTTTAGTAACCACGGCAACACCGTTCATCGAAATCAAAAACCGATGCATAAAATTATGTATCTTAGTGTAGTCTACTTGTGTGCCAAGTTATATTGAAATCGGACCAAAACTGTAGGAGGAGTAGCATTATGAAAAATTGTTTACAGACAGACAGACGGACGCATTACTATCGCATAAGCTCTTCTGGTCTCTGACCAGTAGAGCTAAAAATGTACAAAGGCATTGGACAGGTCGGAGAGAATACTCGAAATCGGGTATTATCCGTGAAATCGCGTATAATACTCGATATTAGGGTATCGTCGAATCCGCGATATCGGGTATTCCGTGCAACTTTCTATAAAAACTAAAGAATAAAGCAACGGCGCATTATGCCAGTAACTGTTACTTGTACATCAGTATCTTGTGGATTTATTTTTATTAAACCTAATTCATACGGTTGTCAAATAAGTTTAAAATCACACGACAAATACTGCTAGGGTAACAAAGAGGACACAATGGCGTTATCATTTTTCAATATAATTTCTAAAAACAAATAACTACACTTCGTTTGTCTTTATTTCCCATTAAAGTATTCCATATACTTAATTTTCTAATTTGTGCACTATTCACAAAATGTGAAACTTTTAAGAAATTAAACGACTAACGCCGTGTTATGTATTTTTACTGAAAAATGTATGGCGTCCCTTTCACGTGAAATATAAATTATTCCTAACAGTTAGAGAGTACAGTATAAGCGAGTCATAATTGTATATCTCTGTCATAATAGAATACCAACGTTATTGTGAAGAAGAAAATAAAATAAGATTAAATAAATACCCACGGGAAAACAGTTTGAAAATAGCTAATTGAAGGTGAGTATCCTTTTTTATGTCAATTTAGCATGAAATTTTTATTTAAAGACATCGTAAATGTTTTGGTTGCATTTTCATCGATACAAGATATGCTATTTTACCTTTATTTTATGCATTTGTGTGAAAATTGAGAGCGAGAAGTCATATGAACAGGATTTTCCTGTTTTTTTGGGGGGGGGGGGGTATAAATAAAAGTCAAATGTTTACATCTTTTCATGAGCTTATAATACATTAAATTTCTCAATACAGATCGAGGAACAGTCATATTGAAATTGAATTACATAATCAAGTTTTCACATTTCTTATAGTTTTTACGTTTATGAACATGTTAATGAACAAACTGAAATAATGGAGTGTTTAATTGCCTTGGAAACTCTTGTCTTACTTTATCGGAATATAATTCCTCATCGGACATTAAAATTTCATAAAAATCGAAGCCACTTCCTTTCTATATTATACTTTTTGATAGACAGGGTAAATTTTACCTCTTTACCTTCTATATTTATTTATATCGCTATCTTATACCTCATTATAATATGCTAATACAACGCACTATCTGATTGGTTCTAGGCAATATGTCACCGTTTTCTTTTAGTTATTTTATCTATGATACGTATTACTCATGGCAATAACTTTTCCTAATACTCATCTAAAATGAAAAAATGTGTTTAAAAATTAAACATGAATTCTAGTTACTTGTAGTCTTATATTGTGTCAGAAAATAACAGGTTGCTTTTTGTTTACCTACAATGTATATGATTTTTATTTGATGAATAAATCTTTTCTACGATTAAAAATATATGACCGAGTTTAACCGACCGTGACATTCAAAGAGAGGTCTCTTGGACACATGTAGAACACAGTCGAGGTTGTTTTGTCAGAGGTGGTCAAGAAGCCTTTAGCCCCCCTCCCCCCTTTGAAGTCGCCAAGAAATGGTAAAATATTGATGACTTAGCGAAATTAAACGATTAACAGTTATGTTCTCTCATAAGCTGTATTCCTGAAACTATCACTGTCTGCTAAAATGTTGAAGACATATTCTGCAAATATGTTTGAATGATAAATAAAAAAGAAAAGATTTTCAAAAAAAGAGAAAGAGGATTCTTTTAGCCGAAATTTTAGACATTTTTATCATTACATTATTTATACATTCATAAATAAATTCACAAGATGAATGTGAAAGTAATTAGTGACGCATAATTAGATACGATAGACAATCCCTTGTTTATACATGGCATCATATCTGGTGTGTGAAATGTGTTTCCGTATAATTTGATTTATTTACAAATTGTTCATGTTTGTCGTGTTGATGTGGAATTACTATAAATTCCCGAATTCTGATACTTTACAATTCTTTTGTGTTGGGAATGAACATTAGGAAGATGCATATACTTTCAACATAAGGAAAAATATAAAGCAAATCGAACGCCTTTTTGTGTGCAGATCGTGAAATGTACTGAGCTCCACGGGTATTTGTTGTCCCGAGCGCATTAATCTTGACGCCCAAATTCTTACTTGGCTAGTGATACCTCTAGAAAACATGTGTATCTAGATGAAAGTTAACTCGGCAACATGCGCCATCCCATTGTTTAAGTTTTATTAGGTGATTACACCTCCTATACCCGATTTCGCGGATTCAACGATACCCTAATATCGAGTATTATACGCGATTTCACGGATAATACCCGATTTCGAGTATTCTCTCCGACCTGTTGGATGTAATAAAAGTCATTGCGAATACTAAATGGGGGGCAGATAAAAATACTCTATTGAAACTCTATCGCTCTTTAGTTAGATCTAAATTAGATTATGGTTGCATTATATATGGCTCGGCAAGAGCTTCATACATGAAAGCTCTTGACGCAGTCCATCATCAAGGCCTTCGACTTTGCTTGGGAGCTTTTCGAACTTCTCCTGTAAATAGTTGATATGTCGAAGCAAATGAGCCACCGCTGGACTTGAGAAGAATCAAACTCACCTTACAGTATATTCTCAAATTAAAAGCAAATATTAATAATCCTGCTTATGATTGTGTTTTTAATCCGCAGTATGAACATATGTATGATAAATGTAAAACTTGTATAAAGCCTATTGGTCTAAGATCTAGAAAACATATCAGAGATTCCGAAATACCTTTGGATATCATAACCAGAAGTCTCTGTTGAGACTGAAGCTCTACTGGTTTGTACTTATAGCAACGGGAGAGAAAAGTACTTAAGTACCAGTCCGTGTAAAAATCATGCAAAAGTGATATTTGAGTGATACACTCAGGTTCTCAGAATTCAATGATTTTCCACACATAGATTTCTCTTGACCTATGATCCATGTATGTAAAGTAAAAAATGTTTTGGATCATGGTTACTATGGAAACCTGATCAAAGTAATTTCCTTAGCAACCAGCCAATTTTTCCATTTGAACGCACTGAAAATCACTGATCTTTAAAGCCTGAAATTATATATAAAAACTTTAACAATAATTCTCATTTACTGGTATGATAAAGACACACACTTTATTTGTTTATTACACACAAGACATTGATATTTTATCTGAAGCTAGTACTATGGTAGACATCAGGATATATGTATGTTTTTGCTTTTTTGCTGATTCAGCATTTTCCTTGATTTTGACAATATTCAAGGTCAATTTAAAAAAATACCAAGCTAATACAGATTTTGAATGACTTTCACATAATAGTAGAGAACTTTCTCTTTTACAGATTGACTTTGAAAGCGTGGGTTTTTTGAAAAATCTTATTCGTTGCCTAGCAACAAAATTGGATGTTTTGATAACTAAAAAGTGAAAAATGGTAAACGGTTTGGTCAAAATCTTATGAATTTTTATCTTTTTGTGGCAGTTACAATTTTTCAAGTAAGAGAAAATAATTCTCATATAACTTTAAAAGGTAAAAATAATTTATAATCATTAATCTCCATGGCAACAGGAATTTTTCCCTAGCAACAATGCAAAAACAGTTATTTTTTCGCCCTTTTAAAATATTATATTAGAAATAAATCGACAATTATATCAAAATTGTAATTAGGCAAATTGTCCATTAAATATGGGTTTGAAATAAGTAAATTTTACTTTATTAACCCATGACAACATTTCTGAAAACCTAGCAACCAATTTTGTAAGCATTTTACCTTTTTACATACAGTCATTTATTTTTGAAGTTGAAATAATATTTTCCAAAAAAGGCCTTCTGAATGAAAAATAGAAACAAATAGATACAAGTAGTATATATCAAAATACCTCTGTTGATGAAAAGATTCCATAGAGTAACTAATTCTTCGGTTGCCATGGTAATAAGTTGCACACTGGCCAGAAAAACTTTTTGTTTACAAAGTACACTACAGCTGTACTTGGCCCCCAGTTTTTGCTTAATGGGCTAAACTAACTGGTTATTCAAGTACCTTTAGCATTCGTTTTTCTACATAAAGTATATTTTTTATGATTACCATGGATATAATAACGTGATATTGATTTAATGTAGCTTAGGTACTATACAGAACTTAGCTCTCTGCTTGAGAAAATTCGGACAGATAAAGCAGAGAGCTACAGATCCAAGCCTTGTAAAAACCTTCGATTTACGCCGACGATTTTTTGTCGCTCACGTAGGGTATTTTTTCTTCTATTTTATAATTCCCTCAGCTTTTAAAAGGTATTTGATAATTAAAATCACACATTAAACTTAAATTCTTGATAATTTACTTACCATTCATCGCTAACAAATGGCTGTTTTTTGTTACGGACGTCAAAACGGAACTCTTTTAAACCGACAAACTATGAAACTACAAAACTATTTACATGACTGTTTCGGACCGTTTAAAGGTAAATAAACTTTTAATAAATTATAAAAAAATAAGAGTTAGATATATAATTAATTATAGGATACAATTCTAAAAGCCAGAGAAAGTTTAAACTACACAAAATAAATTACCTGTAGTAGTGACTAAAAATCGTCGGCGTAAATCGAAGGTTTTTACAACGCTAGGATCTGAGGTTCTCTGCTTCATCTGTCCAAATTTTCTCAAGCAGAGAGCTACTATACAGTTCTGTAGCTACTATTCTATGTTAAAGATAAAGGCTCTCATAAAGCTTTGTTAAATTTTACAGGCAAGGACATCTACGAATTTTTGTGAAACCTCGATAAGATTTCTCTAAAGGTTGAAACTTATTTATGACATTTTTTTGTGAAAATGTCTATTGGTTTTGAAAGTATCTGGTAATCAATCGCTGTACTTTGAAATGGAAGATTGATTGATTGATTGTATGTTGTTTAATGTCCCTCTCGAGAATTTTTTTTTTCACACAACATACAGCATTATATACATATTTCAAAAGAAACAGAATGATGTGTTTTTTATTTTGAGAAAGAGAGAGAGAGAGAGAGAGGTGAGCAACAGAGAGAAAAGAGAGCGAGAGAGAGAAAGTCGAGAATTTTTCATTTTTGTGGAGACGCCACCACTTGCCGGTGGAGAGGTGCAAATTGTATTCTATACTCGGCATTTACGGCCCTTTTAAGAGCAGTGATGGATCTTTTTCGTGCCAGCACCTCTTGTGACATGGGACCTCCGTTTATACGGTCTCATCCGAAGGACCAGTCTCAACGTCCCACAGTGGAATTCGAACCCGCGACGTAAGGATCAGCTCCTTACTTTTCATCTCTAGAGCAGATGCTCTAACGACTTCGCCACGCAGGCGACTGAAATGGAAAAGACATTACCATATCACTATTTTCTAGTACTTACAAACAGTGTTTTTAAAGAGAGAGGTGATTTAGCGCTGTAGCCATCATAAAACATAGAGGTAGATTTCAGAACCACTGGAATTTTAATTTGCTGAATTGATAAATTATTAATAAGAAGTTACTTAGGGGGGTGGTGGTGGTCTCCATTCAGAATAATGAATTCTAGAGTGGACTTGACAATGACACAGCTCAATAACTCTGCTATATAAGCATTCTATGAATAACTGTTATTGCAATCTGGGGTGAAAAATAAGAGACCAATGTAGAACATTCCAGTGCCCTACCATTTTGTCCTTGCATCTTCTT
Source organism: Saccostrea cuccullata (assembly GCF_032062105.1). NCBI lineage: Eukaryota > Metazoa > Mollusca > Bivalvia > Ostreida > Ostreidae > Saccostrea > Saccostrea cuccullata. Next base: position 47,133 of record NW_026922683.1, read on the forward strand.
GGCTCTTTCCAGCAAGCTAAAAAAATAGCCTAGGTTATACTAGTAATTCTGAACTTGCCAGAATGATCAACTGAGGTAGTAAAAGCTAGGTACAGTATTTATTATAATTTTAGAAATGACTGATCTCTTCAGTCTTGGCATTATAATAACTAAGAATTGAATGAAAAGACTGAAGATAATTAATACAGAAGAATGTCTAATGATATTTGAGTAACTGTTACATGTACTTTATATACATTTTTATGCCCCCACCCCACCCCGTAAACGAATAAACGAAGTTTCGGGGGGTATATAGTTTCTTTCGTGCCCGTAGGTCTGTCTGTCTGTTTGTCCGCCATTTGCCCACAACTTTGATTTAGTGGAGCTATGACTTTCATATTTCACATGTGTATTCCTTATGATAAGACCTTTGTCTGGGTACCACCAAATTTGACCTTGGAGTTTGACCCGCTTTTACACAAAAATTCCAAACTTTTACTTTGGTCATATCTTTTGAACAATAGATACCAGGACTTTTATACTTTACTATGTATTTTTTGTGGCAAGACCTTTCATTGAGTACCAACAACTTTGACCTTTTGACCTTGGAGATTTCCGTACTTAGAAAAAAACTTGAACCTTGGCCATAACGTTTGGACAGTAAGGGCTTTCATACTTCACATAAATGTATGCTATCCTTGTGATAAGGCGCCTAATTGGATATCAAGAACTTTGACCCTTTGACCTTGACATTGGAGTTTGACCTACTTTTCAAATACAACTTTGAACATAATTTTTGAAAGGTAAGAACAAAGGCTTTCATATTTCCAGTATTCATATCTTGTGACGACACCTATAATTTGATATCAAGATCCTTGACCTTGGAATTTGACCCTATTTTACACAAAAAATCCGAACTTTTACTTTGGCTCTAATTTTAAAACGGTAGATACATGTACTTAAAATTTCATATTTCAAATATCAATTCTTTGTGGCAACATCTTTCATTTTAAACCAACAATTTTGACCTTTTGATTTTGACCTTGGACATTTCCATACTTACAAAAAAACTTTGGACATAACTCTTGAACAGTAAGGGCTAGGTCTTTTATAATTTACATATGTAATTCTTGTAACAAGACCTTTTATTAGATATCAACAACTTTGACCCTTACACCAAGGACATGGATTTTGACCTACTTTTTACAAACTTTAACCTTGGGCATAACTTATGAACAGTAAGGGCTAGAGCTTTCATTCTTCACATATGTAATCCTTGTGACAAGACCTTTCATCAAATATAAATATATTTGACCTTGACCTTGGAGTTTGACCTACTTTTTACAAACTTTAACCTTGGCCATAACTTTTGAACGGTAAGGGCCAGCACTTTTATCCTTTCTTTAAAAACTAACAACCTTGACCCTTTGACCTTGACCCTGGAGTTTGTCCTACCTTCAAAACTGTTAACCTTTGAACAGGTGGTGTTAGGTTTTATATTTACAATTGTATTTTTTTTCTATATTTTACCCCAGAAAACTACATTAGTTCAATATGCACTCGTTACTCTCTGTGCCTTTGTAAAGGAAACAGAAATATATGTTTGATTTTTCTTAATTTGATAATTATATAAAATCAATTTGTCTAATCATTTGTGTGATTATTATTGAAAGCGATAGTCAAGATATTTATTCATGAACTGTCAATTTTCAATATGCATTTTGATTTCATATTACATGTAATTTCTTCATTTTTAGGAGAGAGAAGTGCGTTATTTTGTAGAAAAAGGAGCCAATAGGCCCACATTACTCAAACACTTTTGCCTTCAAAGAACAGAAATCAGATCAGTTTGAAATGTCTACGGGTCTACGGGAGAAAACTTGAATTTACACTACCTGAAGATGCTTCCATTTCAATATTACTAATTACAGTTTTGTTGTTCTTGAGGGGAAGAATTTTCAAAATACTTTTTCCCCAATATTCTTTTGTAAACTTTCACCCCTTGTTGTGGCCCTGAACTACCCTTGGGTGTCATTAAATCTACACTACGTAAGGATACTTCTGTATTAATATGATTTATAATGGTTTTGCTGTTCTAAAGAAGAAGTAAGATATTTGGGCCCCTGTTGTGTCTGTGCCTAACCCCAGGGGTCATGTTTTGAAAAAACTTGATTTACACTACCTGATCACTGGCGGATTTAAGGGGGGTGTGGGGGCGCACCCCCCCCCCCCCCCAAAAAAAAAATTTCAAAGTGTGATGTGACTTATATTCATAATACCACATTTTGGTACAAAACTAACCAAACCACTGTTATTCTGCCTGGTTTTACTCTTAAAATACACAAAAAAACAGGAGCTTCCGGGGGCTGCACCCCTGGTCCCCCACCATTCAAAGTATGATATGACTATTATTAAAGATGTCGTACTTTGGTACATCACTAACTTATACCACTATTAGTAAGTAATAAGAAAGTAAATCGTTTATTATAGTGGCATGTGTTACAATACAATGAGAATTGAGAAACATTCAATTATAATTCAAACATCCGGACCTATATGCCACTTTTAACAAAATTAATTGAAAAATATGCACTATTATTTTGCCTGGTTTTACTTTTAAATACACGAAAACCCAAGAGCTTCCGGGGGCTTCGTCCCCAGGACCCACTGATGGGCTTAAGGCGGCCCCTAGACCCCTTGCCTCAACAAAGTTATCCACGCCCCTCTAACCACAAATCCTGTATCTACCCCTGCTGATTATACTTCTCTATATGTCTAATTATGGCTTAGCGGTTCTTAAGAAGATTTTTTAAGATACATTTATTTCCTATATATTCCAATTGTATACTTTAACCACCTGTTGTGGCTCTGCCCTACCCACGGGGGTCATGATTGGAATAACATTGAATCTCCATAACTCGAGGATACTTCTATGCCTAATCATGGTTTTGCTGTTCTCGAGAAGAAGAAGACTTAAAAACAATAAAAAGACATTTTCTATACATTCATACGTTAAAATTTAAACTCCGCTTCTGGAAAGTTATGGTGAAATGGTTCTTAAGAAGATACAAATGTGAAAAGTCTACAGACAAACAGACAGGCAGATACCAAACAAAATGTTAACAGAAAAGCATTTATACCCCAATGAAATGTTTCTAGTATGTAAAGCTATAGAATTTTTAATAAGAATTTTTAAATGATGAATTAATTTCAATGATAATATTTTTTACCCGAAACATTAGTACATTTCAAAATTTGGTTATATAACGCAGTTGCTAAGCAACACTAGCTCCAAAGCGTACTCATGGTAACCACAAAAATATATAGTTTCTTAAATTATGAATTTTAAAGCTTTCTGTGTGCTTGCTTATTGCAATGCTAGCAAAAGTATTACTATTAATTATTCATGGAAGCTAAAATTTCAAATATTTTGGTCACAGATAGTTTGCTTTCTGGTCATTGTGCATTAAGTTGCCATGGCAACCCAAGTATAATTTGATTATGGAATCTTGTCATCCATACAAATGTTTTGTTACATAATGATATTGTATCTGAAGCTACTTATTTTTCATTTATAACGTCTTTTGTGGAAGATCTCATTTCAACCCTAAAAATTTAGCGAAAATAATGCCTAAATGTAATAGTAAATTGTATATACAAAAGTGGTCGTTAAGTGTTCAGAATTGTACCTATGGGTTAATAAAGTACCAAAATAACTTTATCAGACCCATATTAAATTGACATTTATGCCCAATCGCATTTTTAAGAAAAAATATCTATTCGTATCTATCAAAATCTATACCAAAAAGGCCAAAAAATAACTGTTTTTTGCATTGTTGCTAGGGAAAAATATCCTGTTGCCATGGAGATTAATGAATATAAATTATTCTTTCCTTTTAAAATTATATGAGAGTTATTTTCTATTACTTGAAAAATTGTATCTGCCACAAAAAGATAAAAATTCATTTTTTGACCCAGATTTTGACCCAACCCTTTACCATTTTTCACTTTTTAGTTATCAAAACATTCAATTTTGTTGCTAGGCAACGAATAGGATTTTTCAAAAAACCCACGCTTTCAAAGTCAATCTGTAAAAGAGAAAGTTTTCTACTTTTATGTGAAAGTCATGCAAAATCTGTATTAGCTTGGTATTTTTTTTAAATTGACCTTGAATATTGTCAAAATCAAGGAAAATGCTGAATCAGCAAAAAAGCAAAAACATACATATATTCTAATGTCTACCGTAGTACTAGCTTCAGATAAAATATCAATGTCTTGTGTGTAATAAACAAATAAAGTGTGTGTCTTTATCACACCAGTAAATGAGAATTATTGTTAAAGTTTTTATATATAATTTCAGGCTTTAAAGATCAGTGATTTTCAGTGCGTTCAAATAGAAATATTGGCTGGTTGCTAAGGAAATTACTTTGATCAGGTTTCCATAGTAACCATGATCCAAAACATTTTTTATTTTACTTACATGGATCATAGGTCAAGAGAAATATATGTGTGGAAAATCACTGAATTCTGAGAACCTGAGTGAATCACCTTTTGCATGATTTTTAGCTCACCTGAGCCGAAGGCTCAAGTGAGCTTTTCTGATCAAAATTTGTACGTTGTCTGTCGTCGTCGTCGTTGTCGTTGTTGTCGTTAACTTTTCACATTTTTGACTTCTTCTTAAGAACCATTGGACCAATTTCAACCAAACTTGGCACAAAGTATCTTTAGGTAAAGGGGATGCAATTTTGTTCAAATGAAGGGCCACACCCTTATTCAAGGGGAGATAATTCAGAAATAGTGAAAATTTTATGGTATGTTTTAAAAATCTTCTTCTCAAGAACCACTGTGCTAGGAAAGATGAAACTTATAGGGAAGCATCCTCAGGTAGTGTAGATTCAATTTTGTTCATATCATGACCCCCGGGGGGTAGGGCGGGGCCACAATGGCCGATCAAAGTTTTACATAGAAATACACAGGAGAATTCTTTAAAAATCTTCTTCTCAAGAACCACTATGCCAGGAAAGTTGATCTTTTAGGGAAGCATCCTCAGGTAGTGTAGATTAAGGTTTGTTCAAATCATGACCCCTGGGGGTAGGGTGGGGCCACAATGGCCTATCAAAGTTTCACATAGAAATGTAAAGGAAAATTCTTTAAAAAATCCTCTTCTCTGGAATAGCAAAGGCATGAATAATCATATTTTTATGGAAGCATCTTCAGGTAGTGGAGATTCAATTTTGTTCAAATTATGACCCCCCGGGGGTAGGGCGGGGCCACAATGGCCTATCAAAGTTTCACAAAGAAATATATAGGAAAATCCAAATTTTCTTCTCTGGAATAGCAAAGGCATGAATGATCATATTTTTGTGGAAGCATCCTCAGGTAGTGGACATTCAAGTTTGTTCAAATCATGACCCCTGGGGGTAGGGTGGGGCCAAATCATGGAATCCAAGTTTTACATAGAAACATTTAGAAAGAAATCTTTATAAAATTCTTCTTTTCAAAAATAGCAAAGCCATGATCAGTCCTATTCATAGCGAAGCATTCTCAGGTAGTGTAGATTCAATTTTGTTCAAGTCATGACCCCTGGGGGTAGGGCGGGGTGACAATGTAAGTTCAAATGTAAAGGGCAATAAAGCCAAATGTAGTCAAAGAAATATGCAAGCATTCTTAGTTAGTGTAGATTCAAGTTTGTTCAAATCATACCCTCTCCCTTTTAAGGATATTTTGGGACCACTATTGGGTTTCAACTTTTTAATAATAAACTGATTTATGCTTTTTTCCTAGCCACATTGCTCAGGTGAGCTATGTGACCCATGGGCCTCTTGTTATATGGACTGGTACTTAAGCAGTTGGGAATTGGAACTTTAGATCAGCAATAAATAGAATAATGATCCTTGATTAAGACTCTTTAAGTTCTTAGTGTAGTCTACCTGTGTGCCAAGTTATACTGAAATCAAACCAAAACTGTAGGAGGAGTAGCGTTTTGAAAAAAATTCACAGAAATTTCTATTTTTAGTAACCACGGCAACACCGTTCATTGAAATCAAAAACCAATACACAGAATTATGTATCTTAGTGTAGTCTACTTGTGTGCCAAGTTATATTGAAATCAGACCAAAACTGTAGGAGGAGTAGCGTTTTGAAAGAATTTCACAGAAATTTCTATTTTTAGTAACCACGGCAACACCGTTCATCGAAATCAAAAACCGATATACAGAATTATGTATCTTAGTGTAGTCTATTTGTGTGCCAAGTTATACTGAAATCAGACCAAAACTGTAGGAGGAGTAGCGTTTTGAAAGAACTTCACAGAAATGTCTATTTTTAGTAACCACGGCAACACCGTTCATCGAAATCAAAAACCGATAAAGAGAATTATGTATCTTAGTGTAGTCTACTTGTGTGCCAAGTTATATTGAAATCAGACCAAAACTGTAGGAGGAGTAGCGTTTTGAAAGAATTTCACAGAAATTTCTTTTTTTTAGTAACCACGGCAACACCGTTCATCGAAATCAAAAACCGATACACAGAATTATGTATCTTAGTGTAGTCTACCTGTATGCCAAGTTATATTGAAATCAGACCAAGACTGTAGGAGGAGTAGCATTTTGAAAAATTGTTTACAGACAGACAGACAGACGGACGCCGGACGCATTACTATCGCATAAGCTCTTCTGGTCTCTGACCAGTAGAGCTAAAAACTACAACTTTATCTGAAATACCACCATGGAAATTAATTAAACCAAATGTAGACACATCTTTAACTGAGTTTAAGAAATCAGAAACCAATTCTCTTGTTTTTAAACAGAAATTAGCCGAAATAAAACAATCAAAAAATTCTTCAGTCGAAATTTATACAGATGGTTCTAAAGACAACAATAAAGTAGCTGCGGCTGCAGTGAATAAAAACAATGTTTTCTCTTTACGGCTTCCAAATGAAGCAACAATATTTACAGCAGAAGCAAAAGCCATACAGCTCGCATTTGAATATATAAAATCCTCTAATGAAAACGATTTTACAATATTTTCGGACTCGCTTTCTTGCTTACAATCTATACAAAATATGAATATCGATCAACCATACATTCTAGATATACTGATTCAGTACTTTCATTTTACACAACAAGGTAAAGTAGTTGATTTTTGTTGGATTCCAAGTCATATTGGCATTATTGGAAACACTAAGGCTGATAGTGCTGCAAAAATGGCCCTTCAATATGACATAACCTGTTTTAAAATTCCTGATACTGATCTGAAATATAAAGTGAAACTTTATGTAAATTCTATTTGGCAAGTTTATTGGGAGTTTTGTGATACAAGTAAACTATATGCTATAGAGAACAAAGTAAATAACAAATCATCTAACTTTGGCCTTAAACGTCAGGATGAAGTGTTTATTTCAAGACTACTTATAGGTCATTCAAAAATAACTCATGCATACTTATTTAATACAGAATTACAGCCAGAATGTATATCATGTGACTGTCCACTTACTATAAATCATATTCTTTTAGAATGTACTGATTTTTCGCCTATTCGAGGTAGACTTTTCAATAATGTACAAACGATGCGTGAACTGTTTACAAAAGTTAATGTTAATACAATTTTAGATTATTTACATGAAACTGATTTTTACAGTAAAATTTAATGGTACACAGTGTAATATATTTGGTTGATTAAAACATGTTTTATTTTTAACTGTTTAAATATTTTTAAATTTTTAAGTCCGTCGGATGTCCGGGACGTAAAAAGGTGCCCCGTGTCAAGGATAACAACCCCCTTGGCACGCAAAAGATCGTTTCTCCGGTTTTCGGAAAAGAGTAGGCTCACTGGGGGCCGCCAGAGAAACCAAAAAACTCTCAAAACTGATCATTTAACATATTTTCCTGCCGAAATATGGCTGAAATATTGCCGACTCGGCGTTAAACACCAATCAATCAATCAATCTAAACAGTACTGGTGTACAACAGCTGATCAATATTTATAATATGTCACTATTTATAATAAATCATGTATTATTAAGCTTAGGAAATTTAAAGAAAATGAATTGAAACTAATAATGTGGTATAAATTATGCCTTAAATAAGTTCTTTTGGATTGTACTTTGTGTTTTGAGATAATGTATATTATTTATTTCAATTATCTGTCTTGTAGCAATATGCAAGGGGTGCTTAATGGAGCATTATAACACAATGAGCCTATAAATTATAAGTTTCATTGATATATTAATTTGTACAGTACATTTATCTATGTTTTGTTTTTGTGTTATGAATTATAATTGATACTATCAGTGTGTAGAGCGACGGACAATATCCTAATTACGAACTTGTTTACAAACTCTTGGAAATTCGATACAATATGAGTGCGTCCTCATTTGACGGACAATTAGTTTTAACGATGAGTTGTTCTCGAACATTGACACTTTCCAATGGGTGTTGCTAAAACGCGGAACGGAACGGAACGGAAAACGGAATATATTATTTTGGATTAAATCACTTAAAATACACAAATTTTATCATAAACCATATATCTTGTACATATTCAACCCCCACTATTAAATACAAGTTGATTTTGTCATGCTCAGTCTCTTATTTACGAAAATCACTAACACAGCAGTCACCTAGAATCGAATTTGAAAAGGGGGGGGGGGGACGAACTTGAAAAGTATTTGACAAGCAAAAACACAAAAAGAAGACAATTGTTTGATTCGGGAGGGGGGATAAAACACAAAAAGAAAACAATTGTTTGATTTGGGAGGGGGGAATAAGTTCTAACTCCAACATCTTTCAGTACTATATTTTTACACTAACATACTACATTAATTACATTCACAAAAATTGGGTGTCAACTTGAACGAACATTTCCGTAGTGAAAAGGTAATGACTGGGGGGGGGGACAAATATTTGATATCTAGATGAACCATGGTAAGAGAAATAAAATGTAAAAAAAAATTATTAAGATTACGTTAAGGGCAGACCTTTATGTTAAGATCGAATAAACATCTCTTATACACACTGGTTGTTAAAATTTTATTCAAAATAAAGTAGCTTTCTATATATTTAATTTCTGGATAGACAAAGTAGGAAAACTTTCATGAGGTAGATAAAATGCAGAATCTTTGCATTCAGTGAAGTTCAATTATGTTTGTTTGCGGTACATATGTGTGTATGTTTAGGGGGGTGTATATGAGTGACCCCGTAAAAATGAGCTTGTTTTCCCACTCATCGGAAAGGTCTGAGAAGTTGTAATAGGTCTGCTCCCTTTTTGTGTTCAAAATATACAAAAGGTTTAATAAATCAATTTTTAATGTGGCTTTGGGCCCCTACACAGACTCGAAACTGCCACTCCCCTTTCATGATTCGCGAATTCAACACTGCATGCACAATCTGAATATCATCAGTAGTAATTTTTGTCTTTACAGAAATTGACATTGGAAACAAATTGAAAGAGGGGTGGCAAAGGGGGGGGGGTCAGTAAAAAAATTCCTACATACAACAAATTTGACAAGCAAAAAAGGGGAATGTGTCCTTTGCCCAAACACGGAAATCCTATTTCATGGAAGGGGGATTTCTTTCAGTACCATTTTTTTCCACGGAGGGTGTGTATGACTCATGATTATATAATAGTTTACAATAATTTTTTATTAGAAATGACTTTTACATCAGGAATATTGCTCTTTTATCTGATTTATATCGAATCTGTTATTTGTTTGACAGAAATTTTCCGTTTTCCGTTCCGTTCCGTTTTCCGTTCCGCGTTTTAGTAATACCCCTTTCCAATCAGAGCTGCAGCCATATAATTAACTGAAGAATGTGCAAGATACACAAATGTTAATGTAAACAGTGGACATTGCAGCATCCTATAAGGAGATGTGAGATAGAACTTCAGTGAGGGGTGGACCATATTAATATTAATGAAGTGACACTCAATCCAACTAATAGCTATTACCAAATATGTGGATCCTATGATGCAACTTCTTGTACAAAAGATGTGTGCACTGAGTATCAAAAGCTTTTAACATCTTAGCTCCGAGACGGACTGTGAGCGCTTTTACCATCCTAGCTCCGAGACTAACTATGAGAGCCTTTACGAACTTAGCTCTGAGACCATTGTGATACAATGACTATGTGAGATTTCACCGTCTTGGCTCTGAAATCTTTGTAATTGAACTTTTCATGTACCATTGTTTTTGCCTTTGCTGTGGCTTTATAATAAAACTATAAACTTACAAACGTCTTCTTAATCCAAACACATGGGCTAATTGTGTTATAGCATAAGAAGAATGTTTCTCCCTCTTACAATGTACAGTTTGTGGAAGGACTTCGAAATCATTACATTTTGCTAAATATACATTAAACTAGCTAGTATGTACATGTATGTTGCATAGGTATACATATAAGCAATTTTCAGATTCGAAATGCATGGTGGTAGAGAGCGGGTGGGGGTGGTGGGTTAAAAATAATTATTATGAAATAATTTTCCCGAAATATGGAATACTATAGACAAATTAGCTGCTTTGTATACTTGTGCCTCCTTCATAAAAACGTCGGATGACTTTTTTTTTCTGCTTTTCAAAAAAAAAATTGGTAGTTGAAAGCCCCCCCCCCCGTTCCAATTGTTCAGTTTGGCCACGTCCCCCAATCTGAAATTGCTTCCTACTGGCCTGAAAAAAAAATGAGAATGACAAAGGGGTCTGCAACATGCTTAATAATTTTATTATATATAAGACAAAATCCTTTGTCAAGTAAAATGTACTTTATTTGTTAAAAATCTCATGAAATTCAGTGCTGAATGTATAATTATGATATGCATTACCTTACTAGAGAAGTTTAGTGTATTATTGCACAAACAACTTGTGCCATTCCTGACAAACTTAATATTTATATTTAAAGAAGAAGTACACGTTCAGAAGATAACTTTTATTTTCTTTCAGAATGGTGTGAACAAATTTGTAGAACTCTCAGGGGCAAATACACAAATCAAAAATTCAAGGTAATTTTTTTTTCATTTGTTTATAATCAGAACCTGTATGTGATAATTCGGAATTCACTATTGTGTTACCATCATGCTTGCCATTCTTACTGGAAAATATTTTTGTTAGAAATTTATCTTATTGTCGGCCGCAGCAGCGAGCGATCTATTTGTGGTTGTGTTAGAAAGTGCACATGGGGAAATGAGACGTTATTAATTTATTTGATTAGTTCAGTAAAATAGTTCTGAAATGATAACAAGTAAAAATCACGAGTAAAATATTTTAAAAGCTTGCATTAACCTTAGTATCAATCGTTGTTATTATATTTCAATTTCATTATCTTTTTTCATAAGATATTTGATAATTTATGGTTATATCAAAAGAGTTTACAATAGATACTCCCCAGCATGGGAGTGTGTAAGATATGAAAGGAAATCGTCATGATAATAATGACCTGGTAAAAGGGCAAGGTGAATAAAAGTTGAAAAATGTTTCAACTAGTAAAAATTGTTTTGATTATGCTCTACAGCTGCAAATGACACAAAGATTTTTTTTTTGACATTTTGCACCGCGGCTTGAGCATAGCCTACTTCATAGAAACCATGGGCATTATCACGTGACCAAGAGCCAGGGTATCAGCACATGGTTCATCGTCATTTTGATGACAATAAATTCTTATCACTCATCAATGATCAATATCACTTTTTTTAACATCGATGAATCTATTATCTATCTATTATAATCTATTTATGAGCAAATGCGGTAAAATGTTTATTTATTTTTAAAATTCTTCAAAAGTTTTTATGTCTTCCAATGCTCATCAGGCTCACCGCAGCTAGTTTTTGCTAACTATATAAAAAATTGACTAAAACTCGCTCTTATTAAAATGACGAAATCCAAGGCAATAAATTTCACATACAAAAGAGGGGATCAGACTCACATGCTCAGAATGTAAATTACGCAAAATATAAAAATGTCTGATCCCCCAAAAATGAATAGAAAAAAGTACATTTAAGACAAGAAAATCAACCTGATAAGAAAAATATATCAAAAAGATGGCACATCTAAACAAACTTTTTCAAATATAAGAAAGAGATGTCACAATTTAACAAAACAGATAATTCATATATGTTGTTTTAATTATTAGAAAATAGGTAGGCTCGCTGGGGAAGGTGGCAGGTCTTCAAAATACAAGTGCTTCGTGCACTGAATGGTCAGCTTGCGGGTGTCAAAATTCAAAGTGATGTAGCCACTTATCCGCACTGCTGATCACATGACCCTATCTCATTAGCTCATTGGCTATTTACTAATTAACTTATGGTCAGCAGACACGGAGTTAACATGCATTATCTAACATCAAAAATGCTACGCACAATAAACTATACGCCTTTCATACACAAATTCAATTATCGTCATAATTGGTGTTTTATGTCTTCCAATGCTCATCAGGCTCACCGCAGCTAGTTTTTGCTAACTATATATAAAATTGACTAAAACTCGCTCTTAGAGATGAATAATGTCATTTATTAAAATGACGAAATCAAAGGCAATAAATTTCACATACAAAAGAGGGGATCAGACTCACATGCTCAGAATGTAAATTACGCAAAATATAAAAATGTCTGATCCCCTAAAAATGATTAGAAAAAAGTACATTTAAGACAAGAAAATCAACCTGATAAGAAAAATATATCAAAAAGATGGCACATCTAAACAAATTTTACCAGAAGATGTGATCTAATATCACATCCGTGCCATCCAAGGTGACCTGCAAACAAGGTACTATTTCAAATTCATTAAAAAGAAATAGTCCAACTTTTATGACAGCAGTTAATTACTGGCCTGTTAAGATAAGGCTGGAACCTTATAATCATCAAACAAGGGAGAACATTCCTAATCATGCATATACAATCATGCGTTTTTCTGGACAGCAGGTAGTCACTGACCTGTCCTAATGCAATAAAAATTCTTTATAAAAGAAAGACATAGTATTTATCAATTCTCGTTATATGAGTCAGCAAGCAAGTCGGGTAAGGGAAGGGCTACCAATATATTGACAGCAGTTATTTACTGACCTGTCTCAAATTTTAACATTACAATGATGAAAAAAAAAATGTCATGCGCTAATAAAATTAAATGAACAGCAACAGCTAATCGCTAACTTGCTTTATGGTACCTAACTTACTATGCCTTATTACAGATCGAACAACTCGAGCAGCAGTTAATCAATGACCTGTATACACCTAACTATCTATTTAATGATGCATTTTAAAGTTGAAATGATTTTATGCTTATATACCTATGTAACGCGTTTGAATTCCAACGTCCGAGATGTTGAATGCAACTCTCTGAATAACCTAACTGTGCAGCATGAGTGGCTGCCCCTATTCCAAAACTATGGCCTTTGAACCGTTTGGGGTTGAGGCCTGCAAGGTCTATGGCTGTCGAAAGCTGATTAGTGACATACGAGTAGGTGACAGGAGTACCATCGATAAACTGAAAGAATGGACCTGATGAATGTAGACATATTGTGCGGTACTTATGCAAGGCATACACAGGATAGAACTCATTCTCCGTATTTCCCTGAATAGAGATAATTATCGGTTCACTTTTCTTTTGTGACTTGTGGTGCCGAATGACAATTTGAACATTTTGCGGCAAAGTCCCATTGCCATGAAATGTGATATCCTCTACCTGCAAAACCCGATCTTTATCGCTTACCACAACCTCTCCCAATCGAAGAAACGCATTAAAACAGAGGAGATACAGTGCCTGTAACAATGAATGGTTGAAGGCTTGAGGGACCGTTATTTTACATATAGTTGCTTTAATGAGTTTCTGTAAGATATCTTTAGTGATAGGTAATCTGGAATCTTGAGAAGGTAATAACTTATGACAACCTTTGAGTAACTGTTTTACAATAAAGGTTTGAGTTGGATCGGGAAGGTTCATCAGTTTATGCACATAGCTCAAAGCAGATATGTGCGATGCAATGCTACTGGCACTGTATTCCTTTTCAAACAAATATCCGATGAAATTACAAATATTTTGCAAACTTAAAGGTAGCGAGCATGCATTGGTCATAGTTTGGAATAAGCGCCATGAATGTCTATATGAAGTACGTGAAGTTCCTGTGAGAGAAGCAGCCAAAATGGAACAGGTAACTGAGTTCAGATCTGTAAAAGTTGTGAGGGAATATAAGTCGGTCGCTGGTCCAGGTGAGGAGCTTTCTCCCTGACTGCCTGAAATTGAAAGCGAGACAACTTATCTGCTATAATATTGTATTTCCCTGGTATATGTTTCGCCCTAAACAGAACGTTGTGCGACAAGGAGACCAGAACTAATCTGCGAACTAAACGCATCAGAAACTTGTCCTTACTAGATTGTTTATTCATTATGTGCACCACTGCCATATTGTCTGACATAAACAGAATTTTCTTATTGCTGATTTTCGAACCCCAGATTTCCAAAGCTAAAACAATTGGGAATAACTCTTTTATTGCAATATGTAAATCAGCACAACTTTCATCCAACTCACCAACCAGCCAGTGAGAACCGAAAACTGCCGCATAGCCCAAGGACCCTGCAACATCCGTATACGGACTAAGAGTATCGGAGGATCCCAGACTTCATGGAACCAAACTGATTTTCCATTAAAGTGTTCTATGAAATGAAGCCACATCGTGAGATCCGCTCTTGCCTCAGACGAAAATCGAATAGAGTGCTGCGGTTTTTTAACACCGACAGTTAGATCAATCAAACGCCGTAAAAAGGCTCTTCCCGGGACTACCACCAAACAAGCAAAGTTCAAAAAACCTATCAAAGACCGAAGATCTCTTAACGTAATCTTTTTTCTCTTACAATATTGCAGGAGTAGGTTGCGGCATTTTGTAATTTTTTCCTGCGGTAATCGACTTACCATCTCCTGAGAATCTACCTCAATACCATAAATAGTCAGAGATGTAACAGGCACAAAAGTTTTTTCCTTGTTAATAGGGATGTTAACTCTATTACACAATAGAAGAAAGTTGTTCAAATCATGCTTGCATTTGTATTATCCTGGTGGACCTATGAAGAAAAAGTCATCTAAAATATGTGACATACCTGCAGCACCTAGTTTATGTAACCATAACCCACTGTAAAGCTTCACTCAGTTTTTCAAATATTTGGCATGAACTAGCCCCCATTAGCAAACAACGTTCATAATACTTGCCTTTCCACACAAAACCTAGAAGATGATAATCAAGATAATTAACTGGCATTATACGAAATGCATCTTTGATGTCCGATTTTGCCATCAAGGACCCTTGACCAAATTTACGCACAAGAGCGACAACATCATCAATAGAATCATATTGAACTTCAGTATTTTCTCTAGAAATGTTGGAATTAACAGAGTCGTATATAGGGTATGAAAGATCATGAATAATTCTAAACATATTGGGTTCAGACTTGGGAACAACGCCTAGGGGGGAAGATTTAAACTGCGGAAGTGGTGGTCGCATAAATGGCCCAGCAAGCCTGTCAATGGATAACCCAGCATTAATATAGTCTTCAATAACCTGTGGATATTGAAGAGCAGACTTATGATTGTGAGGGGGGGGGGTGAATTGATGGGGTTTTTGTGCAACCTAATCTGAACCCATGTGTGATGCCATTGATTAAGTATTCCAACTTGCAAGAATCGTAGCCTATTAATTCATTTTGTAATTTTTCCGGATTTATTGGTGTTGGTAAGGGTTTCTTCTCGTGAGGTAGACGATTTAGAGGCTTTGCCTCTATTGCACTGGGTTTTGGGATGGGAGCCATTGCAGTTTTGGCATGAGTGGGCATATTTACATATTTTGATATTGCATCCTTGCCCTCTGTTGTATGCATAACAAAATTTGGATGAACGAAAGGGCTGATTTTTACCAACATACGAATAAGATTTATTCTGTGACCTAGCCCCCAAGGACGCTGCTTTAAGGCGCAGCTCCGTGACGGGTTTTTTCCCATGGCAATTGCGCCGATTCTCTAATTTTTCTAAACGATTCAGCATAACTTTTCCAGGCTTGATCAACATGAAGCCTGGCTATTTCCCGGACTGTATAAGCGTACTTAATTAGATTGCATGCCTCTTGGGGAAATTTTTTTAAGTAAATGCAACTAAAAATGTGAAACGCATCTGTCCATTGATTGATTGTGGGGTTTTACTTGCAGATGTTTGGTGAAATTCAATTTTTCCTGCTTTTACTGTTACCGATAGGGGTTCTTCATTTGTGGATGGCAAAAGTAAGCGCATATCCACATACTCATTATTCCATATTTTTTGCTTAATTTTTGGGGATACCATTGCTCCAAGAGGCACACCGTCATTAATTTCAATGGGGACATGTTCATATGACTTGCTTGCTGACTCAACTGCAAAAACTGTGTCTAAAATGGAGGTTAGTGATGAGGCAGCTGATGATGATTTGTCGGCAGGGAGTGGTGGTGCATCTTGCGCAGTCGTTTGACTTGACGTCCTCTCCACAGTGGGCACCACCGCAGAAGCTTGATCTGTGGTCATAGACTGTTTGGTTGCATTCTGCTGTTGTTGTGCAAGAATTTGCTTTGCTAGTTCTGCATAGTCAATCGGTACTTGATTTGACACGACAACGGGCCCTGGTGTTTGAGTCACAGGTTCCTGTCTTGCTTCTTGTGCTGCATCAATTAGTACTGCTGTACTAAGGTGCTGAGACGTTACCACCGTGTCTCCCGGGGACTGAATTCTCCTCCTTTTCCTTGGTGCTTTTCCCACTTGTTTGGGAGGCATTGTCTCTGAAAACACACATGTAAACCATGTAATAACTGAATTTATGTAATACATAATTGTACCTGGCTAACTTTTAGCCTGATCTTGTATTAAATCGTAGTCTGCATCAAACTATATACCGACCTTTTACTTTAATAGTATCGATTTCATATTTTAAACTGTGCCACTGAGCAGGAAAATAAGTCTTCAAATGCTCGTTATTATAACCACAGAAAAGGCAACAGCAAATAAAAACTTACTCATCCTCTCAAAAGATGTAATTGTAACTTTAACAGTTATTTAGAGAAGACACAACATATCTGTAGTAACATATCTGAAGGTATATTCCCTTCATCACCATTGCTACACAAAGCACTAAAAACCGTAGGAAAAGTATTCAGAAGTTAGATCAAATGTTTAACCATTAACTGTCATTTAACACCTTTAAAACCCTATAGTCACCTGTAGATACACTGTAACCTAATCGGGTAGGTAATTTGATTAAGTGCTTATCAGAAAACGAAAAGCTTCACATATCAACTCTGCACCAAAACAAACATCAACCCAAATATGTGATGATATTAATAAAACATTGCGTCATTCCTACCAATCTGTACAAATCAAACGTGAACCATATCAATAAAACTTTGTGTAATCATTCCAACTAATAAAATATATTTTAAACGTGTACCATTTTAATCACAAGTTGTGTAATTCCGAACAATTGGGCACAATTAAAATTCCTTTAGCGATAAATAATGAGAAATCCGACCCCCATACGTACATATCTACCGTGTATCAAAACAATAAATAACTTTGGTAACACTGACCAACTCGGCACATATCAACGGTGCGCCAGATTAATAAACTTATAAAAACTCTGACTCAAAAAGTACATATCTACTGTGTACGAAACAAAACATATTTGGGTATACTGACCCAAAAGGTACGTATCTACTGTGTACCAAAACATATTTGGGTATACCGACCCAAAAGGTACATATCTACTGTGTACCAAAACAAATTTGGGTATACCGACCCAAAAGGTACATATTTACTGTGTACCAAAACAAATTTGGGTATACCGACCCAAAAGGTACATATTTACTGTGTACCAAAACATATTTGGGTATACTGACCCAAAAAGTACATATCCATTGTGTACCAAAAAAAACCTATTTGGGTAACTCTGACCCAACACCGGCGACATTATTACTGTGCAGTGAATTAATAAGCAGTTAGAATATAAAAATGCACCTCAAAATTGTACCTCTGACATTTATGTATTAAGACCTATTGACCTTATGAGAATAAGTAAACATTACAAAAGTTCAAGGAATGAAACCCTCTTTTTTAAACGTTCTCCATTCTAATCAATATGAAAGGAAGGCTTTTATCAAAAAGCCGCCTAAACTCTTTCAGATACCAGTATATAAATTACATCCACAAAAATGTTATTTCATAAGACCGCAATAAAAAAAAAATGTCACTATGAATGCTTTAAAAACATTGTTTGATACTAAATACCCGGATTTAATTAAGAATAAGAAATAATACCCGACTATTCACATGTTATCTCTGAAACACGTTAATTGAGCTTGCCTGTAGACATTGAAATTTGATTGGCTGAAAAAAGATAAACAGAGCAAATACACTGCTTACTATAAATATAATCAGAACATTACTCAGTGTTATATAGCCGAAAGTATTAATTTTCTCAAGAGCAATCGGCTGTGAAATATTATACGCCAATTAAATAATCTTATACTGGCCTCAATCATTTAGTCATTTGAATGACCGCATTTCGAATGCTTCTAAGGAACTTCCTCATGGGTTGGTCATGTGCGGGGGTGCAGCACAGATGGACGCCATCAGGACCCAAGAAACTTAAGACCTGACAGAATCCCCTGTGGCGCCAGTAGTGAATCCCAGACACCGATTCAGTCATGGACTCCAGCTGTGTATTCGTCTTCACTATGATATCATTAAAGTCCCGACAGGCTGCGAAAGGCAATCGTCGAAGTAATTGTCCGATTATTACCACCTTCACACCAACGCCATCACGCAGATATGTTGCAACAGATACAAGGTCTCTTGCTAGTTTTCCGGAACAAGTGAATTCACTGATATCATTTTCTCCGACCTGTAGAAATACTACATCGGGCTTGGAGGTTAAGTGAAACAGATCCCTTCTTGCACTAAAATGCTCTTGTGATTTACCCAGGTGGCGCAAACAGAGACCCCCTTTGCCCCGGAAATTCACATTAAAACTGTCATCCAATCTCAAATTATGAATCCCATGAGACAAACAAAATTCCTCCAATCGACGGATATAGGAATGTCCAATGATACACACATTAAGTCCAGACGCCATATTTCGGGGTACGACACCTCGCAACGTTATAAATAGCGTTAATTGCTGACCCCCAAAAATGTATAAATAATAATAACGATACTAATATTATCTCCAAAAATGAACTTACGAAGCACAGGCTTTTTAGCTTTTTCAGCGATCCAAGTGAATTAGATCTTCAAAATACACGTGCTTCGTGCACTGAATGGTCAGCTTGCGGGTGTCAAAATTCAAAGTGATGTAGCCACTTATCCGCACTGCTGATCACATGACCCTATCTCATTAACTCATTGGCTATTTACTAATTAACTTATGGTCAGCAGACATGGAGTTTACATGCATTATCTAACATCAAAAATGCTACGCACAATAAACTATACGCCTTTCATACATAAATTCAATTATCGTCATAATTGGTGTTTTAGTTTGCTTTGAAGGCAGCCTGAAATAAAAATGATTCATCTATTTCACCTTTGAATATCTTGACGCGTTTTCCTTGCATGGACGCTTTTTAAATTGTGAAAGAAATTTTTTTTCAATGCTAAATTTTGTTTGCGGTCGATTTGATGCTTTGCATGAATGTGATATTGCTTCTATATTGATTTTTTTTATTAAATGTTATAGGCACTTGAATTGTTGAGCATTACAAACCTGTGATGCAAGAGGAGGACAGAGTTATACAGGAGTTTTAGTCCTTCCGTGTTTTGATGCACACCAATAAAAATAACTGGCCCCTCTCAGATTCTTTACTGAATTTCATTAAAAATTACAGCCACCTGTATCCCAATTTGGCAAAGCTACAAGCTTTGTCTTGTTATCCCAGCATCAACTGCAGGTGTAAATTTATACACTTTACATAACTTAGTAGAAAATCCATTTTCTATTTCAATTTTTTTTTTTGCATGCATTGCAATCATAATTATTTTTTGTAGATTGTGAGAGAGGATTCAGTGCACTCAAGGAATAAAAAGTCAACTTAGAAACAGACTGAGTAACAAAGTTTTGAATTGTTTGATGTTATTGTCAACTAAGGGACCTGAACCTGAACATTTTAATTTTGAGGAAGCTGCAGCCATCTGGAAGATTTGTAGACTAAGACTTGTGGATGTTTGAGAAACCAATTCAATTAAATGTTATCATTTGTTATTGAATCCATGTATTAAAATGTGGAAAGTTTTAATATAATGAGATATAATTAGGATCTCATCGAAATGTGAAAGCGCTTCGCGCGCAGTCTGCAACACAGTAAAGTTCCAAATAATGGAGAACCATGGTATTCCTATGAAAAATTACTATAAAATTTCAAGATCCATTGTTAAAATAATAGATACCTAGCAAATTCAGAAGCTATCATAATAATCTTTCCTTAAATCCATTTATCATAATTTGTTTGAAATAAAAACCTTATAAAGTAAATTTATGACATAAATGTAATGAAACTGAATGATTTTGTTTCATTTTATTAGGTGACTGTCTACAGTCCAACCTGGTGCATAAGCAAGATATAGTTGAAAATGAAGAAGGAATGGCAATTGGCATTCACAATAAAGACATACGTGTATGAATATTAATTAAAAAAAACCGAACAACATGATCAAAGTGGTTACTATATGTTGTAACTCTATAATGTCATAAGTCAGATTGTATTAAATTGTTAATTCAAAGTAATTATCATAAATAAACAAGATGTGTTTGTGAAACAGACAAACAGACAGACAGGACAAAAACAATACACGCCCCGAATAAATTCGGGCTCATAAAAATTATTATGCTATGGTTAATTACACGTACACTTTGTGAAACAAAGTGCAATAGTTATGTTATGGCCAATGTTAAAGTTTTTCAAATGTTGGTCAAAGGTCACATGATCAAAAATGTCTGTACCAGTGGAAAGGTTTGTCTTAATGAACACTCATGTCAAGTTTCTTAAAGACTTATCCTTGACAGGGCAATAATTATGGGCTTGCCGCTAGGTTAAAGGTGACAATAGACAGACAGACAGAACAAAACAATATACCCCCGGAATCTTTCAATCTGCACGCATAAATATGAAGTGCAAGGCTAGACATACAACCTGTCTCGAATTTGACTTATGACAATTTACCATGAGTTCGTAAGGGTTATGTTTATTTAGTCAAATTCTTTCATATCCCAAGTCATATCTGATTGCAGAAAAATATAATTAACAGAACTTATAAAAAAAAGAATGGAGGCGTACAAGGCGAGGACAATCCCCCGCTCTGCGAAAAGACATTTCTCAATTCTAAAAGTTATATTTTTCAAAATTATATTGAATAATTGTTTATATCATCTTTTACACATGCATTTAATTCTGTATTTCATTGTTTTAATAT
Source organism: Saccostrea cuccullata (assembly GCF_032062105.1). Classification (NCBI taxonomy): domain Eukaryota; kingdom Metazoa; phylum Mollusca; class Bivalvia; order Ostreida; family Ostreidae; genus Saccostrea; species Saccostrea cuccullata. The sequence continues at coordinate 68,567 of NW_026922683.1, forward strand.
TTTATTGATAATTTATTTTCACTCATTTTTTTAAGATATTTGAAAAAAAAAAAAGCTTCACGTATGATTCGAACTCTCTACATACCGCAGGGTTTGGTCCAAGAACGACCGCTTTAACCACTACGCTGCGAATTATATGCATTGTCGACGTCTGTCAGTGTGATTTAAATGAACGGGTTTATTGAGGCGTACATTTTTTCAGAAATTTTCGATTTTCATATAGAATGGGTTCAGATTCCATTTTTTGGACGAATGAAATATATTTCGCATTTACGTTTCCATCATTTAAGCGTTAACGAAGAATGGAGACTTGACCCATTCATGTTCAAAATTCATTTTTTATAGCTCTAGTAAACCCATTTTCCACTAAATATGCTTAACAGTCAACTTTGAAATAAAGATTATCAAATAAAAAGTCGTTCAGTAAAATAAAATGATAAAATGTTTTTAAGATGACATTACTGAGAACATGATTTTAGAGAAATATAACTTTTCTGTGAATTTTGAAAATTGAGAAATATTATGTCTCATAGCGGGGGATTGTCCACGCCTTATACGCCCTCTTTCTTTATCAATATACTGTGTTCATATGTATATAACATGATCAATTCAATATTCAGGTGTACCAAGTTCACAAGACACTGTCACAGGTAGTTTAACTAAAGACATAGATTTTGAGATTTCTTGTAAGTATTTGATACTGCCAGAAATCACTTACAGATAACAGTGACCCTGAACCAACAGCCACCACCTTGCCAGACTATCTTGACTTGAACACCTATATCTATATCCTTGAGAATGGAAATCAGGGCTGGTTTTCTGTTGCTCATATCATTAAGCATCTTCTTCCAACTCTGTCAGAGCAATTTCCAAACCTTCAAGAGATCTTCTTAAAAGCGGACAATGCTGGATGGTACCACTATACACTTCTCATTTTATTTGTCAGTCACAATTTCTGCAAATTTCCTATTACCATCAACGAGTTCAACTTCAGTGAAGCTCAATCCGGTAAAGATCTTTGTGACAGTAAAAATGGTTCCTGTCGAATGCATGTGGTCAGATATCTGGAAGAAGGAAATGATGTTCTGTGTGCCTCAGACTTAAAGAGAGCTTCAGAAAGCAATCATGGATTGAAAGGAACTAATGCCTGTGTTATCTCCATTGACAATACAGAGGAACAGAAAATAAAATCCAAAATCCCTCAAATTAGCCTTCTGAACAACTTCATATTTAATGTGGATTCGATAATTTGGAGAAAGGCATACCAGGTTGGTTGTGGAAGACGCATTGAGACAAATCCATTGAAAGATCAACATCTTGATGTGAGAGAATTGACGGGTTTCCAGGTACATGTACTTGTTATAATTACAAATCTATATAAATATATAATCACTTTTTGTATGGATATATTCAAATTATATCAAAAAAAGTTTTTTTTTTTTTAAATTCAATACAATATACAATAGAAATGCTTTTCTTTTAAATAAATATTATTAATGGATTATGGATTTTTCTAGTATAGGTTTTAGGAGAATTTCCCATCACATGCAGTTGTTACTGAACAAGTTTGTGTGAGGGAGTTAAAACCGCAACATCTAGATTGCCGAAACATGCTTTGACCGATTAAAAATATAAGAGCTCTGTACAATCTTCTTCTCATATGTGTAAAACGGTGATGTACGTATAAAAATTATTGTTTTTTCGGATGATTTTTAAATCTTAACCACTTATACATTTAAAACACTTTACTATCACCAACTTCCCTTACTTCTGCAGCAATATACTTTCATCACCTGCATACGGAGTTTATATATCTCTGATGATTCGATACGCAAGAGCATGCTCTACGTATGAACAATTTCTAAAACGAGGTAAATTATTGACAAACAATTGATCAGGTCCAGTCCAAAGACTATTTCTACCTACGTAGCTATTAATAGCTACCTAGGTATTTAAAGCTACCCAAAGTAGCTATTTTTACCTACTTTCTGCTGTACATGCATTTTCTGGCCAAATGCAAGAACGGCGCAACATGGTAAGCACAAAATTTCTTGATACAGTCACACTGATGATAAATATGACAAAAATTTGGTGAAAAAATGAAAACTTCGTATATTTTCAATTTTGCATAGAAACTAATGTAAAATCGCCGATTTAGGAAGTAATCATTTTTTGGCCAAAATTTTGTCATATTCATCATTAGTGTGACCGTATCAAAAAATATGGCATTCACCATGTTGCGCCGTTTGGTCTTTTGGTCGCAAAATGCAAAAATTATATAAAGTAGGTAAAAATAGCTACTTTTGGTAGCTTTAAATACCTAGGTAGCTATTAATAGCTACGTAGGTAGAAATAGTCTTTGGACTGGACCTGTTGATCAAAAAATAATATCAGCAGTCTCGTTTAATGTCATCGTTTCGTAAGTTCTATGGTCGATACAATGACCTTGTCAGCAAAAACAATTTATCATTGAGTCAAATGCTGACTGACGTTTTTCATACTAATTGTTAGTCCATTATTTATACACTGAATTGAATACGGATTTTTCCGTTATTTCCCGATCATGACGGGGAGCTCACGGCGGGTGTGACCGGTCAGCAGGGGATGCTTACTCCTTCATGGCACCTGATCCCACCTTTGATGTTTTGGAGATGTGTTTGCTCTGCTCCTATTTTGTTTTGTTTTATGGACTTTGATATTGGATACTGTTCGTTGTCTCCATATCCTTCATTACAAGAACAAGTACAGGTTATAATTTGCTAACCAAGAAAAATAATGTTAACGTGTAGGTGTAAGTCTAACTAAAAGTTTACATGTACAAGTGAGTTTGCTAAACCTCTCTAATATTCGAACAATACATGGATTTAATTTAAAAAAAACGTCATGTTTATCGGTTTATTAGACAGCTTTAGTTACGCGAATACTGCTTACGTGTACGTGTAACCTACGCATACACGTATGAAAAGTCAATTTTATGTATAAAATTTTGCATTAAGTTACAGGTATGACCGGATGTACTTGTAGCAGACGTAAACACACTGTAACCACAGCCAAAAATGTGTGAGTTCAGGTAAGTAAAAACACAAGAGAAATGAAAAAGGTAAAGTTTGAAATCTGGTGTATATAGTTTTTGTCGTGTCCGTCTGTCTGTCTCTCTTACTGTTTGTTTGACCGCAAAAACTTTAACCTTGTGAAAATTCCATCAAAAGTTGTGTTGATGCACAGCGAACAGGGGCATACACATTTGTTTTTCCAGTTTCGGTTCTGTAAATACTAGTATGATGAAAATATTTGTTGCATATTATGATATTACAGAGTTTTCAGGAGCCTCAATTAGGAACTTGCAACGAACATACTTCTTTATATCTTTAATATTTATACTGTTCTTCTGTCAGTTGGTTTTGTTCTTTTTGAGCATAAAGTGCACTTAAAGTAGACATATTTCTGTCCAGGCATTACATCATAATAAGAATCTGCAATATAAGAGATAAAAGGAAGCTAAAAATATGTACATAATGATATCTGCTTAACTCTATGTATAGTAAACAGTTAAAATCAGTAATATCATAGCTACATGTATAAAATTAAAAGTAGTATTTTGTTTTAAAATAATTAATAACGATGTGTGACAGCCAGGGCACGATTTATGGCTTGTTTTTTTCATTAAAAAAACTCATTTTTACCGCCCCCCCCCCAAAAAAAAATTAATTGCATTATGGATATCACATAGATCTACAGGCAGTAAGAAGCAATTTCAGTTGGGGTGGGGTAGGGGGCACAAAAATACAACCAAAAATTCAAACATTCTTTGAAAAGAAGAAAAAGTCATCAGACATTATTAAGTCCCACAGCATTTCTGTACCATTTTCTATATTGGCAAAAAAACAATATTTAGGTGTTCCCTGCATACTGATTCTTTATTTCATTTGTGCAGCTAAACATGCTAAAAGCCAAAAAGTGGAGTGTAAACCATATACATGATCATTCATCATGTTCATGTACAATAAACTTATAAAGATACTTCTAGTATTCTGTTCCCTTATTCCCTTAATTATTTAGATTTGTAAGATTAGTGACAACACTCTAAAAAAAATGCTCATTGTGGCAATGAAATGCTCGCATTTTATAACAGTGTCAGATTAAGGTCAGACGACACGTTCCTTAATTATATATTACTTTTTCCAGGAATTTGTTTTTGATTTACTGCTACTTTGACAAGCTTGCTTGCAAAAAATTAGGGTACATTACCAGGCATTTGTGCAAGATACCAGAAGATGGAATTTCCTATATAATCCTATTGAAAATCACTTGAATTGCTGATATTACAATTTTTGGTACACACATATATATATTTATTCTAAATTGTAAGCATTTTCAAAATAAGAATAAATAATATTCACTGAATTTGGTATATTATCAGGCTATTGAAAATTTGAAAAATAATTATCATTTTTCATGAGTTTCAACCTGTCCTTGAGCTATCTCTCTTTATGAAAAAGACAAAATAGGCTGTTGTCAAGAACAATTTTTATTCACATCCCTGTTCAATATAATAAAGGAATCAAATGTTATTGCATTCAAATATATATAAATGCACATACCATAAGAAAATATGACTGATTTACAATACAATGTGTTGTATTCAAAAATTCATTTCAAATTCATAAAATACTGTTGAAGAGAAGAAATAATTCTAGAATTTGTAGTAACTCGCACTTTACCCGTTGCATGTTTGTCAGACAATACACACTTTATTCCATTTACTGCATCTCTCTGATGGGCAAGACAAAGATGCTGAAAATGCAGGCCAGATGATGCAACTTTGTTTGCAGTGAATTTTGACAATATATTGCTGTCTACAAGATGTTGTAAAGAACATAAATTTCTGCTGGTCAAATCTGCAAAAGAGTTGTTTTCAAAAACAAACTGAGTGGTAAAACTATGTTTGAGGATCATAACAGAAGAAGCTTTTACACATAACATCAGTTCTTGTAAGGTCTGAGCATCAGACAAAGCATCATGGGCATTATAATGCCTACTACATATGTCTTTAGCAAGATCTGTCAGCTTGTGGGATTTTCTACCTGGGATGAATTCCCTACATAATGGCAAGTGTCGGTAAATCCAATAAAGAAGTCACTGGCACACAGTCCCATGGAATGAAATAAACGCACAATGACTCTGGAATCAAACACTGCATTGTGAGCAACCAATATAATGTTTGTAAATTGCTTCATCCAATCAATAAATGACTGAAAAGCTTCCTCGGTTGTCTTACTGCGAACTTGGTGTCCATTCTTGTACATGATGTTGTCTCTGATGGCTAGTCCAGTCACGGCTGTAGCGGAAGCAGAGATTGGTTTTGTTGGAGGAGTGACATATTGGGAAAAGGTTTTATCATCAGTACAAACTCCAATCTGTGTTGCTTCACAATCTTTATCTGAAAAAGAAAACATGAAATAAATATTAGAAGTCAAATGCATTTTTTTGTCATCAATTCACCACATTATGATTCAGGCACACTTTTTACATGGAAATGCATATATGATGATATTTACCGAGACCTGTTGTTTCTAAGTCAAAGTATACAAATGTATGCTGCCCAGCTGCTTTGGGTGTTGGAATGGGTTTGATGAGAGGAGGGGGTATTTCTGTTATGCTGTTGTCTACGTTATTGTTGATGTCGGCATCAGTTTCATATGTGATCCCCTCTTTCACTGCTGATGATTCTTGACTTTTCTTGCTCTCGGCTTTTTTCAATGCTCTTCTTTTCTTGTACTCTTCTGTATCTTCTTTGTCTTTCTTTCTTTTCAAGTCTGTTTTCATGGCAATTGTGCCGGTCACTTTTCCAGGTGAAAGAAACAATTTCTCATTTACCTGAAATGAAAAAGCTTCAAAATTTTATTTCTGATACATGTACATGTAATCTTATTTACCTAAAGTTCAAGCTATAATATATCAAGTAAAACTTCTAAATATAGTATTTCACAAAACAATACTGTGGCTATTATCACAACTTGATGTAGAACGTGTATTTGAAAAGAAAATTCATAATTTCAATAAACATTATTTTCCAATTCACCTGTAATATATACTGATGACCCAAATTTTTTTGTGCAACCGCTGCAGCTACTCTAAAATCGTTGCTCTCTGAGCCAGAGTAGAATGTTGATTTAGGAGTCTTGCTTGCCACAGTATTATTGAAACTTTCATTGGGTGCTTCCTAAATCCACCAATCTATCAGCCTGTGAAATGTAAAAGTCAACTATGGATGTCAGATCAACTTTCGGTCCTTCATCGGAAAGATAGCGGTGGTATGGCAACTGAAGGGGTTTGTAAGTTATTGGTGATGATAGATACCCACACCAAGATCCACACAAGCTGTGATCACCAAATACATGTTTGGTTATGGCCTCCAAGTTCTTCCTCATACCATCTACATCATGTTGATTTTGGCTGACACAATATCTGAAGCACTTTGATAAGTGACTTATTGTCTTAGGATTTAGTTCCTTATAGTTTTTTTCACTTTTTCAGATCATACAATTTGTTCGTGAACTGTTTCAGTGTGTGATTTTTGTCACTTTGTTTCTTCAAAGCTGGGTTTACCTCAGTACGTGCCCTTGCTATGGTGGTAGTATCCATCATGATAGTTCCGACATGCGCATCCTTTTCTCCTAGATCTTTTAGCATTCCAATGCACATGTCTGGCTCCATAGCTTTGGAACTCCCCGTCCAGTTTTTACGACAGTCATGAGTTGATGGAGTCTTCCCCGTTTTTTCTGCACTATGACATATTCTGCAGTATCCGTTGCGTGTTGCAAAATGTACAATTTTGCCAGTTTCTCTACCTATCATCGCTGCATGACCTACAAATATGAACTTACATATGAATTTCACAGTGATATATATTTCCTTTGTCAAACATGTGAAATAATGTATAAAGTCTTTGACTTTGTATTATTTGGATACATTATCTCATATCTTTCAATAGAACCTAGCTACCCGATAAACTTGAAAAAGAACGCCCTGATCCTCTCTTCTGCCATCCGCCATCAAATGATACCATCAACTCATCATTATTACTACAATACAATATGCATATCATCAGGATAAATCTTATTAATAAATTAGATTGAGTTCGGCTAGAGTCGCCACCCTAAAATTACATGAAATGCAAATGAACGTATCATTTTCAATGATAATTTACTTTATATTTTTATGTGTAATCCTATTGAATATGCCCGTTTATGTATATGCACAGTATTCAGTGTATATAATTGATGAAGTATTATCTGCAATTTCATTTTATGCCTTTGTGATGTTTACGAAACCTTTTACGTACGACTTGACTTTTGTTTTCGTTATGTCGGCAAGAGCTGAGCATGTTGTCTTACTTCATTTGCAGTGATTTATGCAGTTCCATAGTGTAAGTTGTATACTTAAATGCTTTAATTGTGTAAACTTATGTAATAGATCATTATTCTAAGGTGTATAAGAATGCATACTGTGTTAAGATGCACAATTTCTTGATTTGTCGGTTGGCCGACATGACCTATTTTCTGCATAGTGCGCAGATTTGTGTATTGCGATGTTTGCAATTGAAATGTTGTATATGCATACAATATCACACTGTATTATGTCGATATGAATCGAATCTATCTTTTTCTATGTAATTGATGTGAAATCAAAGTATTTAGTATGTAGTAATTGAACGAAACATGATGCACGTGGTTGCTAATTGATTTAAAAAGTATGGAACACAGTTGTGATCTTTATTACATAAGATATTAGAAAGCTATGGAAACACATTATGGTTATAATTGAAAATTCTGAATTATTTTGTCATTATTATTGCATTTTATTGATTTATTGTAAACTGATTGTTTGTTTTGTTTTGATTTTAGCTTTTTACTAATAAAGAAATGGGATACAGTGTGTTCTAGTGAATTCGTCCCATAACAGTAAAAAGACTGGATCAGCATTCAGCACACTGCAGCGATGGATCCAGATGATCCAACACATGAGGCCATGGGTCGCCCAAAGAGAAAAACAAAACTTACCTTTGTCGGAAAGGAACTATTTGAACAAACAGTGACAAGTTTCTGGAATAAACAGAAAAAACTCAGAAGGAAATTGGAAGAGGAAATGAAAGAAAAGGCTTCACATTCAAAAGAGTCTTATGTTCTACAGAGAGACAGAATTGGCAGACTGATGTTGGAGTATCGTGATCTTCATGAAGATTTCATGGCTTTCCTAGAACGATCAAACTCAGATGAGAGCTACAGAGAAAAGGCATTACAAGACTTACTAATGCGTTCACTGGAAGACAAGGTGAATGACTTTATGCACGAATTAGATGCAATGAGGAAATCGTTTGTTGACTACACTCCGAAACAAATCCAGGTCAAAACGGAACCAAGAGTGAGTCCTACTCAACCAAAGGTTATTCCAGATAATACATCTGCTCGCTCCCAAAGGACTTCACATTCATCTCGTAGTTCATCTCACAGCATCTCATTAGCTCAACAACGTATGGAAACTGAGGAGGCAAAGGCGAAATTAGAGTACACACAGAGAGAAGCCAAACTTAGGAAGGAACAGGCATCTATTCAAGTTGATTTGGAGGTTCTTGGAGCCCAAAGAGATGCTGCAGTAGCTGAAGCCAAATTACGCGCATTGGAAAATATGCAAGATTGCATATCAATCTCATCACAGTCTATAGTCGGACCAGTTCTGGAGAGGGAGGACCCTATGAAGCGAACCAGAAGATATGTTGAGGAAATTCACCAACAGCCAGTCGAGTCCACAAGGATGCTTTCACCATGTCGTGCACTTGATCCATTTGAACCAAAACACAGCGAGTTTACAAGTTTTCTTCTTAAGAAAGAACTAATGATTAACAAACTAGTGAACTTTGACGATAAACCTGAGAATTTCTTGGCATGGAAAACTACTTTCAAGTCCGTAATACAGGAAGCCTCCGTATCACCGGCAGAGGAACTAGACCTACTTATAAGGTGGCTGGGACCAGAATCAAGAGAACACGCAAGAAGGGTGAAGGCCACAACACCATAACCCAGTAAGGGGTTGTGAGGCCCTTTGGAGAAGACTTCATGAGAGATACGGTTCGCCAGAATTAGTTGAGTCTGCAATACGGCTAAAATTGGCCAAATTTCCGAGGTTGGGGAACAACGACATGAAAAAGTTGTATGACTTGTCAGACCTACTTTGCGAAATAAAATCGCTAAAGGATGACCCCAAACAAGGACCTCTCTTCGCATACTTTGACACTTCTGTAGGAGTTCTTCCTATTTTACAAAAACTTACGTACAGTTTGCAGTCCAAGTGGACCACAAAGGCATCTAAATACAAACTGCTACATAATGTGTCATATCCACCGTTTGAAATATTTTGTGACTTTATTGAAGAATCTGCAAGGATGCTAAATGACCCAGGATTAGTGACCAAGCCAGACAATCCTAATTATAAACCACAGCAGCAAAAATCGCGGTCAGCAAGGAACCTTCTCAGTGAAGAAGACAGGTGTCACAGAAACTACAGGCTGTTCTAGTGTCCAGAAAAAGTGTCCAATTCATGGAATGGGTCACACTTTAAATGAGTGCAAGGCATTCCGAAAGAAGTCGATTCGTGAACGCAAACAGTTTCTTAGGGAACAAAATCTGTGCTATAAATGCTGCGAATCTGACACTCATGTATTCAAATCTTGTAATGTAAGTGTTAAATGTACAGAGTGCGGAAGTGTGCATCACCCCACAGCCCTCCACAGGCCTCCAGACAGCCAGGCAACCCCTGAGCAGAATGGCGGGGAGCGCATTCTCAAAGGAGGAGAACAGATTCTATCAAAATGTACCGCCGTATGCGGAGCCCATTTCCAAGGACGCTCATGTGCGAAAGCGGTCCTAGTGAACGTCTATCCGAAGGATGACCCGGAGAAGTGCTTGACTCTATATGCACTAATAGACGATCAGAGCAATGTTACCCCAAAGCCTGAACTCTTTGACTTTATGGGTGTACCAAATTCCCAAGCCCATTTCTTCACACTAACATCCTGTGCCGGACGTGTACAGAAAAGCGGTCGACGGATATCTAACCTAATGGTTGCGACAATGGATGGGTCTGTGCTAATGGAGATGCCAACAATCACCGAATGTGACGAGATCCCTAACGAAAAACATGAAATACCCACCTTCGAGGTAATAAAACACCATGCGCATCTGAAGGACTTACCTCTACCACCCATAGATCCGTGCGCTGAGATTTTGGTTTTAATTGGTAGAGATCTGTTGGAAGCTCATCATGTTCAATCTCAGAGACTAGGACCAAAGAACTCACCTTTCGCTCTACAGCTTAGACTGGGTTGGGTTGTGATTGGAGACGTATGTCTCAACAGGGCACACAGGCCTTCAAACGTTAGTGTTTATAAGACAAATGTTATAACTAGTGAAAGGCAGTCCATTTTCCAACCATGTCCGAACAAGTTTCATCTCACTGAGGACGACACATCTAACCATGAGGACATTGGAGCCCATGTCTTCAAAAGAAAAGCAGATGACGATCAGGTCGGTCTGTCTCTTGAAGATCATCAGTTTATTAAAATCATGGATGAAGGGTTTGTGAAAGATGAGGATGGACGGTGGAAGGCTCCACTTCCCTTTAGATCTCCAAGACCTCAGCTGCAGAATAACAGACTTCAAGCCCTGAAACGTGCCCAGGTGTTGGACAGTGATCTGAAAAGGAATCCTATTAAGAGAGAACACATGATTACCTTCATGAAATCTATCACAGAGAGTGGTGCATTAGAGGTCGCTCCACCAGTTCCACAAGGAAAAGAGTGTTGGTTTTTGCCTCTTTTCGGAGTGTACCATCCCAGGAAACCAGACAGGATACGTGGAGTGTTTGATTCTTCGGTGAAGTTTGAGGGTCTATCCCTTAACAATGTGCTTCTCTCAGGACCAAATATGACCAATGACTTATTAGGTGTTCTGTTGAGATTCCGCATGAACAAAGTCGCTATCATGGCAGACATTGAGAAAATGTTCTATTCATTCCTCGTAAGAGAAGAAGATAGAGACTTCTTGAGGTTCTTTTGGTATAAGAACAATGACACAGAGGAAGATTTAATGGAGTATCGGATGAAGGTTCACGTGTTTGGAAACACACCATCCCCAGCCGTCGCAACCTACGGTCTAAGAAAAACTGTAGAAGATCAGGACGAAGATGTAAGAAAATATGTGATCAGGAATTTCTATGTGGACGACGGACTTATCTCCCTACCTACAAGTGCCGAAGCTATTGACCTTTTAAGGAGAACTCAAAGTGCATTAAAGAAAGCTAACATCAGACTGCATAAGATCGTATCCAACGATGTGGAAGTCATGGAAGCTTTCCCATCAGAGGACTTGGAAAAGAACTTGATGGCACTGGACATCGGATCAGACGACTTACCTGTCCAGCAAAGTCTAGGTCTGGCATGGGACATAAATGCGGACAGCTTCACCTACAACACACACATTCCAGTAAAGCCATTCACAAAGAGAGGACTGCTTTCTGTCATCAACAGCTTGTTTGACCCTCTTGGCTTCATTGCGCCCATTGTGATACATGGCAGGATCCTGTACAGAGAGATGGGTGAACATAACAGCAGCTGGGATGATCTGCTTCCTGAAGGTCGGGAGAAAGAGTGGCTACAATGGAAAGACTCCCTTCACAGTCTAGAAGGTTTACACATTCCGAGAATGTTCACTCCACTTTCCTTAAGCTGTGCTGATTTGAAGGAATTGCATGTCTTTTCTGACGCTTCCGAGAAGGCGATATCAGCTGTAGTGTACTTGCGAACAGTTAGCAGTTCAGGTGACATTCAGGTTGGATTCATCATCGGAAAGTCGAAGATAGCTCCACTTCAGTCCACAACAATTCCACGTCTTGAACTATATGCGGCTGTTTTAGGCACAGAATTAGTCCAGATTGTGATTATACACTTAGATATTGAACCAGATTCTGCTACTTACTATACAGACAGCAAAGTGGTGCTAGGGTACCTGAACAATCACACTCGCAGATTCTATAACTACGTCTCTAATCGGGTTAGTGTCATACACAGAAGATCTAAACCTCAGCAATGGAGTTTTGTACCGACTTCACAAAATCCAGCAGACATAGGAACAAGATGTTTGACATCTGTGGAGCAGCTAGCTGAGAGTGATTGGCTTCGAGGACCGCCTCTACTAAGGTCTCCTCAACCCGATGAAGAAATACTTACCTTTCGATTGATTTCTCCAGACATGGATAAAGAGATACGCCCAGAAGTCAATGTGAAGAAAACTGAAATACACACACCATTGGTGACACGATTTGAACACTTCTCCACTTGGAAAAGTTTAGTTCGAGCCATTACAAATCTGAAGAAAATCTGCAAGTTGAGGAAAGGAAACATCAACTCACCATCACAAAGTGTCAAGGACACTCAGGAAGCAGAACTATTCATCATACGGACGGTCCAAGCATTCTTCTATGAGGAAGAAATCAAACTAATCAGAGACAGTAAATTGTTGCCCTCATCGAGCAGCATCTTGAATTTACATCCGTTCTTAGATGACCAGGACATTTTGCGTGTTGGAGGACGTCTCAACCAAGCTCCTTTGTCCTTTGATGAGAAGAACCCCATCATCTTGCCCGCAAAGTCTCATGTTGCAAAACTTATTGTGACTCATTTACATGAGAAAGTGTACCACCAAGGGAGGCTTATTACAGAGGGCAAAGTGAGATCAAGTGGTTTTTGGATTGTTGGATGCAAGAAACTGGTCAATTCTATCATACGCAAGTGTGTTGTGTGTAAAAAACTTAGAGGGAAGTTGGAGTGTCAACGCATGAGTGACTTACCGGCAGACCGTGTCACACCAGGACCACCTTTCTCTGCCATAGGAGTCGATGTTTTTGGCCCATGGTCTATAGTCGCACGCAAGACTAGAGGAGGATTATCACACAGCAAGAGATGGGCTGTTCTCTTTTCCTGCCTAACTTCGAGAGCTATCCACATAGAGGTGATAGAAGAGATGAGTGCCTAACTTTGTAGGTGCTCTAGACGTCATTCAAGCAGAGGCAATATATACAGAAAAGGGACCACTAAAAGATTACCTGCATGACAATAAAATAACATGGACATTCAACCCACCCCATGCTTCGCACAGAGGAGGATCTTGGGAGCGAATGATCGGGATCTCTAGGAAGATACTCGATTCCATGTTACTTAACCCTAATATGAAGCAGTTATCCCATGAAGTATTGTGTACGTTCATGTGTGAGGTGTGCGCTATCGTGAACTCTAGACCAATCTGTTCTGTGTCGTGTGATCCTGACAATCCGTACGTCATCAGTCCGTCAATGCTACTTACCCAGAAAAGTTTCCCTGACGTTCTTCCAAAGGATTCATCGGACATCAAGGAAATATATAAAGCGCAGTGGAAACATGTGCAACATCTTTCTGATACCTTCTGGAAGAGATGGAAGGATGGATATTTGCAACATCTCCAGCATAGGACAAAGTGGCAGTCTGAACATCCGGATATAAAAGTAGGGGATGTGGTACTGTTACGTGAAAAGGAGTTACACCGTGGACAGTGGCCTATGGGTCTAATCGTTCAAGTTTTCAAGAGTGATAGTGATCAAAAAGTCAGAACTGTTCAAGTTCGTGTTGTCAGAGATGGCAAGGACACTACATACATTAGACCAATTACAGAGTTGGTACTGTTAATTGATTGACTTAAACTCAATTGTTCATTCTTACAGTCATCTATGATGTAACGTGATATTTGTTTTTATTTTTTTTATATATGTTGTATGTTTGAGTTAAGTAATATCCTTAGGATATTAGGCGGGGAGTGTGATGTTTACGAAACCTTTTACGTACGACTTTACTTTTGTTTTCGTTATGTCGGCAAGAGCTGAGCATGTTGTCTTACTTCATTTGCAGTGATTTATGCAGTTCCATAGTGTAAGTTGTATACTTAAATGCTTTAATTGTGTAAACTTATGTAATAGATCATTATTCTAAGGTGCATAAGAATGCATACTGTGTTAAGATGCACAATTTCTTGATTTGTCGGTTGGCCGACATGACCTATTTTCTGCATAGTGCGCAGATTTGTGTATTGCGATGTTTGCAATTGAAATGTTGTATATGCATACAATATCACACTGTATTATGTCGATATGAATCGAATCTATCTTTTTCTATGTAATCAAGTATTTAGTATGTAGTAATTGAACGAAACATGATGCACGTGGTTGCTAATTGATTTAAAAAGTATGGAACACAGTTGTGATCTTTATTACATAAGATATTAGAAAGCTATGGAAACACATTATGGTTATAATTGAAAATTCTGAATTATTTTGTCATTATTATTGCATTTTATTGATTTATTGTAAACTGATTGTTTGTTTTGTTTTGATTTTAGCTTTTTACTAATAAAGAAATGGGATACAGTGTGTTCTAGTGAATTCGTCCCATAACAGCCTTAGATTAGACATATCATAAATTATGAAATAATCCTTCAATATAGGCATCAGTTTTATACTAATTTTGAAATACAATTGCTTTTCTAAAGAAATAATTTTGCAATCATGGTATAATTTATGTTGTGTACCTAGAAGATTCTCTCTCTGTAGTAACCACAGAATCACAACTTTGCCTTGCAACATCTTCTACGGCTTTACCAGCTTCTCTCTCTCTTTAGATTTCGAAGTTGTGTGAGAAAGAGGTAGAATATTCAATACACTCAAGAGCATGGATACCTTTGTCTCCCCTATGCCTGCATGTAGCATTCCTACAAAAACAAATACTTGTGTAAGTAATATGACAGTAAATATATATTTCCTTTTATCAGATATGATAATTATACCTATGACAGAGATCTCATATACACCTAAAACAAGCTTTGTGTTTACATCAAATGCTCTGCTGGCATGGTCATCCAATTGGGAGTGTCTCTTTCCAATTGGAACAGAAGTCACTTTGTTGCACTTTTTACAATTTATTCGAAGTAATGAACCAAGTCCAAATCTCACTTCACCACAAATATCAGTTAATTTCAAGGGATGTCTACAAAAGTTACAGCCCTCAATGAGTTTGTTCACAACATATCCTAATTCTATTACACGTCTTCCTGTGAACCATCAGGGTTCGACACTAACTTTTTTATGCATTAGTCCAGCCGGACTAGTGACCTATAACTTTTATTAGTCCGCAGGTAATTTTATTAGTCCGCCAAAAATAGAGAAATAATTGTTTAAATATAAATGTTATAAGTTGTATAGTGTTTTTATTATAGTGATTCTTTGTCAAAGATTCCTGGAAATCACGGGATTTGCGAGTCTCTTCATACTCCCGATCTTTTTTCTCAATACTAACGTCTAACTTTCGCTTCTTAACATTGTCAGTATCCAGTTTAAAAAAGTCTGACATCTTCTTCTGTTTCTCAATTGCGGCATGTGTCAAACTACTAAATCATGATCACTGAAACACTTACCATAATTTTAATCATTCAACTATGCAAATAAGCGTCTTTTTGATCAGGACTTTTGACCTCCCGCCATGCATAAAGAGATAAAAATACATTTGGGGTTTTCCAGCAAAATGTCGCGAATCGAACATTGATAATTTTTCATACAAGCAGTAATTTTAATTACTAGTAGTCCGATCGGACTGACTAGGCGCAGATTTTATTAGTCCGACCTAAAATTTGTTAGTCTGAGACTAACGGACTAACGTTAGTGTCGAACCATTGTAAACAGATTACAAATTTATCTCCAATTGCAAAAGAGCGCAAAAAGGGACATAATCAAATATAATTTCGGTAAAAATTGGAAATCTTTATTACGAGGAGATACAAAAAAATTTACTTGAGGAACGTGTCGTCAGACCTTAATATTTTCAAAGCCGTCCGAATTACCTCAAACGTAAACAAACGATCTACATACTTAAACTAGGCCTATAGTAAACTGCTCACCTTACCATTGTATGAAAATTTTGATTAGCAGTTAGCAAAATAATTGTGGTGAACATAACTAATCACTGTTTTTTTGTAATTGGTTAGAGACTGAATTACATTTTTTTCTTCATGAATCGCATGCAACTTCATGAACTTAGCCACAGTGGATCAGTAGTCACATATTACGGGGGAAATGTAACTTACCTTATAAATCTGGGATTTCTTTTAGTTTCGGTAAATGCACTGTTCATCCTGCTGATATGAAGCATGTTCTATTAATTACAGGTTAATCTGTTGTTTGCTTTCCTCGACCTGCAAGCTGCATCTTCTAGAATTGCGGGCTATTTTTAGAACTGGGATTTTCCAAAATCATAAATGTTTCGTTTAATTTGCTTCTCGAAGATAATATTCAGCTACAGACACAACATATACCTTTTTATTAAATATTTTCATGTTTTCTTCATTATGTTATCTATATTTACTCCGCTTTCACTCCAAATTTAACCGTTAATTGTTGAATCCGGAA
The DNA here is from genome assembly GCF_032062105.1 of Saccostrea cuccullata. Lineage (NCBI taxonomy): Eukaryota > Metazoa > Mollusca > Bivalvia > Ostreida > Ostreidae > Saccostrea > Saccostrea cuccullata. The sequence continues at coordinate 85,106 of NW_026922683.1, forward strand.
AACAGCGATTTTCTAAAATTAAAAATTAAAGTATGGCGCCACATCTCGCCCAAAATTAAAATTAGTCACAATGTTTCTATACGTTCTTTCATTTATTTTTATGCAGAGAGTTATTTGGGCGAAGCGTATCGCCCATATAAATTTTGACAACGAAGTACAAAAATTCCATTAAATCAGGTAAATTTGAGGCACCATGCCCGGTTTTAACATTTACATTACGCACGTGAGGCTTCCCCGGCAAAAATCAAATGCAGAATTTCACAAATACACATTGAGAGTTGTAAAATTAGGGTATTACTATTTTTCTATAGTGAAGTTTATTTTTTCAAAAATCACAGGGCCGCATTTTGTACTTCGTGAACTAAGTTCTTTCTGTGAAATTCCTTTAAAACGCTACTACTCCTACACTTTTGGTCAGATTTTCATATAACTTGGCACACAAGTAGACTATACTAAGATATATAAATTATTGCATCGGTTTTGGATTTCGATGAATGGTGTTGCCATGGTTACTAAAAATAGAAATTTCTGTGAAATTTCTCTTAAAACGCTACTCCTCCTTCAGTTCTGGTCGGATTTCAATATAATGTAACGTGTGACCTAATTTAAGGGTTCGTTTTCAGGAGATGCAGGGTCTTAATATTACCCAAATATATTAACTTTTCCTCTGGCTCTATCTGAACCTATAATTGATACAGGGAATCAATATTATATACAACAATGATTATTTGTTATTTTCAGGGGATACTTGTCCTTGTTTTTTTTAATTTAAACAGCGGGATACAATTTAGGTTCTTTGTAACCGGGTACCATGACTAGGCTACTTGCACCTGGTTCCGTAACCTAGTTCCTATTGAAATGAGCACTCGGAGCTTCACCCTTACTCAGGATTACTACACCTTGTGCTTCAGTTCAGTTCCTTGGTTAAATACACACCGGTGCTCTGTACCCTAGCCTTACTTATCTTTCTTTTACCCTTTTAAATACCTCTAATTTTATTATTACCTTTAACCTTCTATTCAGCTTCTCGCTTCTTCTACGGGTTTCAGAACGCCCGAAACTGCGTCTGCAGCCTTTTATATAACAAAGGCCTATACCATTCAAACGGGGGTGAACAGCCTCCTGGACTGTTTCATTAGTCCAGGTCACACTAACGTTTGAATGGTATAGGCCCATTGCCTTATTCATTACTCATTACAATAATTTGGCACACAAGTAGACTACACTAAGATACATAATTTAGTACATTAGTTTTTTATTTCGATGAACGGTGTTGCCATGGTTATTAAAAATATAAATTTCTGTGAAATTTATTTAAAACGCTACTCCTCCTACAGTTTTGGTCGGATTTCAATATAACTTTCCACACAAGTAGACTACACTAATAAACATAATTTAGTGCATTGGTTTTTTATTTCGATGAACGGTGTTGCGATGGTTACTAAAAATAGAAATTTCTGTAAAATTCCTTTATAAAACGCTACTCCTCCTATGGTTTTGGTCTGATTTCAGTTTAACTTGGCACACAAGTAGACTTCACCAAGATACATAATTCTATTTATCGCTGCTTGTTGCAAAGTTTCAAATCCAAGTGCTACTTTTCCTTTGTTATACGTACAGACCAGTAGAGCTACAGTCTCATGAGAGACTTCTGGTTTTAAAAATATATTTTTAAGGATAAAAATATACACGTTTTTAACAATGGATTTACAATTAATAAATAAAGTACTTATGTTATAGACATTGGATTTCATTTACGATGTGCATGGAGATAAACTGACGTCTCTTAATCAAAAATGGCCCCAAGAGATTTGCAATCTTTGATAAATTCGGTGGATAGGCTTTGTCCTAGATACAAAATTGTTGGAGATTTATTGATGGGGCGCTTTCTCTGGTATCGTCACCAGATCTCAGCACTCTAAGGTACATTTACAAATACTTGCTTACTAATTTCATGTATCTTTCAGAACTCTAAGTGAAAAGTTATTCTATAATTTTAAAATGATGCAGTTCATTTGCCAGTTACACAATGTGTATGAAAATATGAACAATTCAATTTAAATAAATTTTGATTTTTAAACATATTGACATTTAAAATACAGGGCCCAAGCGAACACATGGATTAATATTTCAATCGGTAATGGCACCAATGGACTAATTGCTAATATGTCAGGACCATACGAAGGAAAACGCCACGATGCAGGATTTTTAAGAGAAAGCAATCTTGCAAATGATCTCTTACGTAACATGAATTCCCCGAACGGCGAACCATACTGCCTTTATGGTGATGCTGCCTACCCATCAATCAACACCTGCTCGGCCCCTTCAAAGGGATCAACCTTACAGCACAGCAATTGGAATTCAACAGACAAATGTCGTCTGTTAAGCAGTCTGTTGAGTGGGGATTTAATAAAATTTCGAAGTTATTTGCATTTGTAGACTTCAAGAAGAATCTAAAACTGTACTTGCAACCAGTATGGAAGTATTACCTTGTTGGGGCATTCTTGGCAAATTGTCATACATGCCTGTATGGAAGTGTCACGGCTGACTATTTTGGAGTAGTCCCCCATCATTAGAGGAGTATGTTAATAGCTATTGATTCAAACTGATTAAAGAAAAAAGACAAAACTTTCAATTAAACTTCCTAATCATTGTTGTTCCTGTTTAATGATTTAATTTAAACACACAGGACAAGAACCACTGGTAGTCGTAGATGTTATTATTGAAGGTTGTCCGATCCTCGGGTTTATAAAATTAGCAGTTATAATAAAAGTATCTTTGAATCCACAAAGTTATGTAAATTTATCCACAGTATTTCTTTAAAGTTAAAGATTAAAGTTAATCATATTACGTAGGAAAAATTGTCAAACCTCCAATGTTTTTGCAGAAAAAAACGAATTGGAATATCAGCAATGCATTTTCTAATTGCAAATTGATCAACAAATATATTTTAGGTTAAAAAACGATAGGTATCCAGGCATTTAGAGAAATTGTCATGATTTTTATACTTATTTTGTATTTATTGTCTTCTATTTCCGTCATATATTCTATGATACATAGTTTAAGGCTTTTGCTATCATTGCAAGACACCACAAACCACTTCTTATTTCATATCATGCTAATAAGCATTGGTATCTAAGGCTGGATTCAAGGAAATCTTATTTCTCTAAAACTGGATTATAATTTTTTTTCCATTTTATAGGGTACAAATGTCAGCTTTTATAAGACCTTTTCTAAGACTTCCAAAAACCTTGAATCTTATAAAGGTGAATAAAATGAAAATTGTTGCATGAAAAAATTTCATTTTCAAGCTTCATTTTGATGCATTTCAAATTGAATATTAATTTTTGGAGTTATCCTTCCTGGCTGAGGATAGGATATCCTTAATTCTATTTTTTCAAGTCAACATCATTACATCAATACGAGGAATGATCAAAAAGTTCGCGAACTAATTGAATAACTTCCAAAAAAGAAATGATATATGGTTTCAGTGTTGAAAATTTTTCAAAGTAGTCCTCTCCGATATTAAGGTCAGATTATACAAACAAATTTCTCTACCTCTAGCATTGAAGAGTTCCAATGTAAAAAAAAAATTGGTTGGTTTCGGTTTTGTCTGTTATAGTATTTTGGAACTCTCCTTTGTTGTAAGAGGAGGTCGGTAATCATTGTAAACAATTATGGCATCAGAATCGTGCAGGTCGAAGAAATCTAGGAGATTTGTGAGCAAAATACGAAATAAGCGATTACAAAATGCCAAGAAAGGGTTTGCATTGTCATGGATGTAAAATAGTGAATGTCGATGCTAATAACAACGTGGTGATCGAGGAGAAATTAGACTCAAACAGAAAAACAAAATCAGAAGGTGAGACGGCACTAGCAAGTAATCTATACCATTTACTTCTTACGTATTTTTTTCAATTGAATGTATAAAATTTACTAATGAATTGACTTTATTAATTAGAACTGCATTTTTAAAAATACATTGCATTCGAACAATTCAGTCATCATTTATTATAAATTTAAATTACAGAAAAAATGGTAAAATCAATGTAGCTGCAGATGCTGGTTGGCACACAAAATCATCAAGGAGACCATATGCAAGTCTGTCTGGTATGTTTTATAATTCATAAATCTATCATTTAAGAGCACAAAATAATATAATGCACACACGTACAAAAACTCAAACACACATTTTCATATTTCAATGATTGCTACTTTAAATTGCCCAAATCACTTTATCCTGTATTGCTTCAAACTATATTGAAATTAAATGAATAAATGCTGTAAAAATATAAAAAAAAAATAAAAGTGACTTACTTCATTGGTACAAAAGAGAAATTAAAATATAGCAATGTCAGAATTTACAGTATCACAATAAAACAAGTTAGTATTTTTTAAGGACAAATGCATAATTTTACATGTATAATACTTTTTAAATAGGTCATGCAGCCCTGATTGGTTCCGAAACTGGGAAATGTGTGCAATATGCCACAAGGAATAAGTATTGCAGAATTTGCAACATGGCAGATAAACAAGGAAAACCTCCCAAGGAACATGATTGCAGAAAAAATTGGACAGGTATGAAAATGCAAATCTTGGTTAGAAAACATAGAGCTTGTTGAAAGAAAATGATGAACAGTGAGGAAACATTACAAATCTATAATGAATATATGAAGAAACTTTTCTTTCAGATATTATATGTTTGTCAGTCATACCTGTTTTTTTTTAAAGGCAGTTCCAAGGGAATGGAGCCAGACATGTGTGTTTCTAAGATAACAGAACTAAGTGAATCAGGACTGCATGTTGATGCACTGACGATGGATGATGATGCTACTACAATTGCTAGAGTGCGTAGTGAAGTAGATGGGTCCATAAAGGAAATAAATGACAAAAATCATTCAGTGAAACGTTTTACGAACAAATTATATAAAATTAGAACAGAAAAGGGCTACAAGCAACTAAATCCGCGAAGTATAGCTCACCTAGGGAAATGCTTCACATATGCTGTCAGTCAGAACAGAGGTGATGAAGAAGCCACTAAGAAATCAATAGAATCCATAGGACCACATGTGTTTGGAACCCATGATTTGTGTGATTCTAATTGGTGCGGTTATCTAAAGAACCCCTTCTCCTACAAACCCAAACACCTACCATACAAAAAATACTTCAGTGGAGAGGAGTTCAAAGATGATTTATTCAAAACATTACAAGAATTTGCCTCACAGTCCAGTAAACTGTGCAATTTAGGAAGCAACCAGGCAAATGAAAGTCTTAACATTATTGCCAGCAAAGCACCCAAATGTACTTTTTCCTCTGGGTCAGAAATTAACGATTTCAGAGTTGCAGCAGCCATAGCCCAAAAGAATCTAGGAAATCAGTATATTGCACAGGTATTCTAACTTTTCTTTATAAGATTCCATCATTTAGTCATATGCTCTGTATGTTCACAATATTTAATTTAAATAATAATATTCTGATTGCTTTACAGGTACATGAAAACCTCTCACTGTCTCCAGGATCGTTTACTGCGAAGAGAGCATCATACATTAATAATGAGAGTGAAGAAGAGAAAACTGGAAGAGTCAGTGCAGTACAAGTGAAAAAGAATCCAAAAGAAGGAAGAAAAGATGAATAACTAGTCGGCATGTTCAACAAGAGAGGGACCAACATACGAGACAGCTGTTTCCTTCAACAATGAGGTGGTTTTGACGGATGAAATACCTCCACCCAAGTGTCCTCCAAAGGCCACTCCACTTCCATCCAATATTCCTGTGACATATGTATACTTTGATTTGGAAACAGCAGGATTAGGTAATAAAAACAAATATAATTATTATTATGGTCTGGCAAATTGAATGTGATTGAAAAAATATTATTTATGAGTTTTGCTGCTATTTTATTTTTTAGAAAGGGACAGCGAAATTACCCAGATTGCAGCAGCCTGCGGAGAAGAGAGATTCCAAACCTACATTCTGCCAAGAGGGAAGTTCAGCACATCCGCTACTTGTGTAACAGGACTAGCTGTAAAAGATGGCATTCTGTACCGTAACGGCACTAAAGTTTCAACTGTAGTTCTCAGACTGGCCTAAAACTTTTTTAATCATGGTTACAAAAATTCAGTAATCCAGTTTTAGTTGCACACAATTGTAAAGTCTTTAATTTTATGGTTTTAATTAATAACATTTTATATCATGATATGAAAAGCTTTGTAAACATTTTTGGATTTTATGACGCACTCCCATTTTTCAGAGAATGTTTGCTAGGCAAAAAATCTTATAAGCAGTGTGACCTAGCAAAGGATCTGTTGAAAGAAGTTTATGATGCTCATGATGCTGTGTCTGATGTTCAAATATTTCAAAAACTTGTACTTATTGTCAATAATTTGAAATGTCTTTCTTTGCACACATTTTCTGTTGACTATTGTTTTGGTGAAATTCTTTTCAATTCTAGAAGGAAGGAGAATTTAATCTCTCTACAGAATTTGTGTGATTTAGGAATTTTGACTGCACACATTCGAAAAAAAAATTGTAGATTCTGGTCTTGGGTACAAACATATTTTGTTTGCACATGAAAGAGACCCTGTATTAGGCATTTCTTTATGATTTAAAGAGCTTAATAGTGAAGGAAAACCAAGAGTAACAAAGAACTGTAAAATTATAAATGGCACTGTAAATTATTTTGAGAAGTTGTAGTTACTCTTTCATTACGAGAGATAACTCTGATTTGTCCAGTAAAATCAGCCTGTGATTTTTGCCATTTTGCTTCTGCTCGCAAAATTAATCTGGGTTGGTATATTTTTTAAAAGTTTATATTACACTTCTAGCACCAAACCAACATATTATGAAATTTATTTTCATCTGTAAACCTTTACTGAGTGTGATTTGTGATTTGTCCATATTAGTAGTTTTATTGAGGTATTTATTGAATATTTTCAAAGTGTAATTTTTATATGAAAGAAAACACTACAGATTATTGAGTAAATTTAATATCAGTATACTCAGTGCTCCTATATACAGTATACATTTTTTGAAGTGAAAAAAGAGTAAATGAATGAAAAATTAAACATATTAACAATGATTACTATACTTGTGTACTTTTTGAGGAAATATGGAAGATATTTCATTCTCCAAGTCTAAGGAGAAAATATTTCAAAGAATTAACCACTTTTATGAAGTTGTGGCATCTTATAGAGTCTCCTTCAAGGACAAAATTTGTTTGTTTCATCTGTCCTTAATGCTCTGCAAAAGTTATGCCCATGCGCGGATCACGTGATATAGGCGGTCACGTGACATGCTCCTTAGCGTTCTGCCACAGAAGCTAAAACACCCCTACTAATGTGTTAGGAACCTTTTATTTTTCGGTGTTCTGCACATTATAAAACCCGATGAGTTCAGAGTAGCTCTGGCAGTGGCTCTGGCGAGAGTTAGCGAGACTACAGAGAGATAGGGTAAATTATTTACGGAAATGTGGCTAGGAAGTGACTAACACGTGTAGACATGGTAAACAGAGAAGTTATGCTGAAAAGTTTCACTTTTCGCAACCCTATAATATCTGTATTAAGAATGTACTTCAATCGATCTTTTTTGAATTCATTCAAACTTAAATAAGTACAATGTATATTCTCTACGATACAATTTTCTACAGTCATGATTAAAATTTCTTTTTGGACGAATATTTTTGCATGGGAACCGGGACTATATTTTTGGCATCAGATTAGCAAATGCTGCACCAACATGACTTTGACTGACAAATCAGCTGAATGAAAATTGCATTATGGGTTACTACGAATACTACAGGAATTATACGCTTGAAAAAAGAAAAATCTTATGGCGATCTATTGGCGTCGGAAGAAAATTGAAAGTGGGGGGCTATGTGTAAAAAAAAAAATTTGTACCTTCAAAAAAAAAAAAAAAAAAAAGAAAAAAATAAAGAAAGAAAGGGTTCATTTCCCAAACTTGACAATCCTATTTCGTGGGGGGGGGGGGGGGGGGGGGTAGGTTCGAACTTCAGTATATACTAAGTATATATTTGGAAAAAAAGGGGGGCTAAGCCCCCGTAGCCCCCCCCCCCCCCCGGGTTCCGACGCCTATGCGATCAGAAAGTCACAAAGACCATTTTCTCATCCATTTCGTGAATGAAAAGAATTTTTTTAAATTCTATTATCATTCATGCTCACAATGGCAAACAATTCATTTGTTAAAGCGATTTGCGTCTATAGGTATTACTGTAAACGTATTACATTTCGCGGTGTATTCTATTTAGCGATTTTAGCGGAAAACAGAGCCCGCTAATTCAAGTAAATCGCTAAATTTCTTGTTTATTAATTTTTATAACTAGCAAATTCAGACAGCGCTAAATCAAATCTACGCTAACTTGTTGAAAATTGAATTTCCGCCAAATATCGTACACGACAAATGTAATACATTTACAGTAATTCCTTTGTTGTACTATCGGTGAATACAATTTTTAGGTGGATTCCCTAGCCAAAACACATGATCACGAGTATAGTTATGTGAAAAAAATGTTTTGACCCTTTAAATGCATAAGAGATACGACTCGTTTTCCTTACCCTTGAAGCGCTGGTGTTCTGAACTTGACACAAACTACATTTTATTAAACATATTTTTTCTAGTTAACAACAATTAAAAACGCCTGTGACCTCTTTCATAGTTTCTAATCTTTGTATTTTTTTCATAAGAACATTTTATTTTTATTTTGCACTCCATTGACATGATCATAGATTGACCTGAACCACGTGTTCGAAGTAAAATGTAAACATGTATAAATGTTGCTATTCATTCAACGATTGATCAGTTGCCGGTGGTAAGATCTTCTGTGCGCATTATTAACAATAGCATATATGGCAATCAAAGGTTTGTGAGTGTAGATGATATTACACATGTATTTTAAACCAGCGTATCCGTCACTAGTGAGCTCTAATTGTCCCCGTAAATTATAATAAGAGATATTGTTACTTTAATCCCCTTTTAAGCCAAATTTGTTTAAAATCATGAGTCTTTCAGAAAGGTCTGGAAACACATGTTTTCAAAAGAAATATACATGTACTGTAACAATTTCCTGTTTACTGCCAATTTTATTTATAAAACCTACCCTATAACCTTCGAATAGGTCAACCTAAACCACGTGTCTTGAATTTAAATCACAATAACAATAGTAGGGGTGTAAAAGATTTTTCAGACTCATATATTTCTTACCATGGAAATTATTTTTTTTATACCCCGCGCAACAAGTCGCAACAAGTTGCGTGAGGTATAATGTTTTTGACCCGTCCACAGTCAGTTCGTCAGTCCTGTTTTTATCTCACCTGAGCCGAAAGCTCAAGTGAGCTTTTCTGATCACATTTTGTCCGTTGTCTGTCTGTCTGTCTGTAAACTTTTCACATTTTCGACTTCTTCTCAAGACCCGCTGGGCCAATTTCAACCAAACTTGCCACAAAGCATCCTTGGGTGAAGGGGATTCAAGTTTGTTCAAATGAAGGGCCACGCCCTCATTCAAGGGGAGATAATTGGGAAATAAAAAAATTGGTGGCATGTTTTAAAAATCTTCTTCTCAAGAACCACTGTGCCAGGAAAGCTAAGACTTATGTGGAACCATCCTGGGGTAGTGTAGATTCAAGTTTGTTCAAATCATGACCCCCGGGGGTAGGGCGGGGACAAAATGGCCGACCAAATTTTTATATAGAAATATATAGGAAAATTCTTTAAAAATATTCTTCTCAAGAATGACAAAGCCATATTTCATCATATTTATATGGAAGTATCCCCAGGTAGTGTAGATTCAAGTTTGTTCAAATCATGACCCCGGGGGTAGGGCGGGGCCAAAATGGCCGACCAAAGTTTTACTTAGAAATATATAGGAAAATTCTTTAAAAATCTTCTCAACAATAACAAAGCCATAATTGATCATATTTTTTCGGGAGCATCCTCAGGTAGTGTAGATTCAAGTTTGTACAAATCATGACCCCCGGGGGGTAGGGCAGGGCCACAATGGCAGACCACAGTTTTACATAGAAATATAAAGGAAAATTCTTTAAAAATCTTCTTCTCAAGAATGACAAAGCAATATTTCATCATATTTATATGGAAGCCACAGGCCTTTAGATCGCTTAGAAAAAAAATGAGGTGTTGAAAAAAAATAAAGGTATGAAACTTTTTTCATAGGGTACCTACTTTCGCCAATAAAATTCTTTTAAATCAAATGCTTTACAATTTTACTTTTTATCTTTATCTATTCATATATAAACAATCTTCATTACTACCAAATTTCATTCCGTAAGTCCTTATACTTCTCGAGATATTCTGAAATCAATTCGAAAATTGACCTTAATTTTTTTACTCGACATCAGCTTGGGCCTTCGGAGGGCTACACTAATTTTTAAGCAGGAACGACGGGACAAATTTTCCATGGAGTTTATTCTAAACCCAATGAATATTTGCTCATTTGCATTCGAGCTTTACATGGATTTTCTCTAATTTGATCATATGATCTTCCTAAGTCACAAACAACATTTTAGCGGTCTAATTGTTTTGAAAATCGAAAGGTGTATAGTGCATTCCGGGAAAAAATCGTTCGACCATAGTTTCTTTTACATTCATAATCAACATGGAGGTGTAGTTGTTGATGCAGACGTTTTCAAGTTAATTTTTCGCGAAAGGAATTAAAACGGACTAAACCTTACAATCCGGAGTAAGAAATCAACTTTAAAAATGTTGAAAGATCTTGCAAATACTAAGCAACTCTTCGCTGCACTTCAAAAACCGTCTGTTTACATGTGAATGGCTAGGGGCCCAAGCTAATGTTGAGTAAAAGAAAGTAAGTCATTTTTGAGATTGATTTCAGAATATTTCGAGAAAAATATGGAATTTCGGAATGAGCTTTGGTAGAAATGAAGAATGTTTATCTCTGAACAAATTTAAATAGAAAGTAGAATTTTAGAGCATGTGAATAAAAAATATTTTATTAGCGCAATTTGGTACCCGGTGTAAGAGTTCAGTACCTTTATTTTTTTTTTTTTACACATAATTTTTTTTTCAAGCGATCCAAAAGCCTGATGGAAGCATCCCCAGGTAGTGTAAATTCAAGTTCATTCAAATCATGACCCCCAGGGGTAGGGCGGGGCCAAAATGGCCGACCAAAGTTTTCCATAGAAAATATAATATATAGGAAAATTCTTTAAAAATCTTCTAAGAATGACAAAAACATAATTCATCATATTTATATGGAAGCATCCTCAGGTAGTGTAGATTCAAGTTTATTCAAATCATGACCCCCAGGGGTAGGGCGGGGCCAAAATGGCTGACCAAAGTTTTACATAGAAGTATATAGAAAAATTCTTTAAAAATCTTCTCAAGAATGACAAAGCCATAATTCATCGTGTTTATATGGAAGCATCCTCAGGTAGTGTAGATTCAAGTTTGTACAAATCATGACCCCCGGGGGTAGGGCGGGGCCAAAACGGCCGACCAAATATTTCTATGTAAAACTTTGGTCAGCCATTGTGGCCCCGCACTACCCCCGGGGGTCATGATTTGTACAAACTTGAATCTACAGTACTTGAGGATGCTTTCAAATAAATATGATCAATTATGGCTTTCTTATTTTTGAGAAGATGATTTTTAAAGAATTTTCTTATATATTTCTATGTAAAACTAAGGTCGGCCATTGTGGCCCCGCCCTACCCCCGGGGTCATTATTTAAGCAAACTTGAATCGACACTACCTGAGGATGCTTCCGTATAAATATGATCAATTATGGCTTTGTTATTCTTGAGAAGATGATTTTTTAAGGATTTTACAATATATTTCTATGTAAAACTATGGTCGGCCATTGTGGCCCCGCCCTATCCCCGGGGGTCATGATTTGTACAAACTTGAATCTGCACTACCTGAGGATCCTTCCACATAAATATGATCAATTATGGCTTTCTTATTCTTGAGAAGATTTTTAAAGAATTTTCCTATATATTTCTATGTAAAACTTTGGTCGGCCATTTTGGCCCCGCCCTACCCCCGGAGGTCTTGATTTGAAGAAATTTGAATCTACACTACCTGAGGATGCTTCCATATAAATATGATCAATTATGGCTTTGTTATTCTTGAGAAGAAGATTTTTAAATAATTTTCCTATATATTTCTATGTAAAACTTTGGTCGGCCATTGTGGCCCCGCCCTACCCCCGGGGGTCATGATTTGTACAAACTTGAATCTACACTACCTGAGGATCCTTCCACATAAATACATGTATGATCAATTATGGCTTTCTTATTCTTCAGAAATTTTTTTAAAGAGTTTTCCTATATATTTCAATGTAAAACTTTGGTCGGCCATCAAGGCCCCGCCCTACCCCCGGAGGTCATGATTTGAAGAAATTTGAATCTACACTACCTGAGGATGCCCATATTAATATGATCAATTATGGCTTTGTTATTCTTGAGAAGAATTTTCCTAAATATTTCTATGTAAAACTTTGGTCGGCCATTGTGGCCCCGCCTTACCCCAAGGGGTCATGATTTGAACAAACTAGAATCTACACTACCTGAGGATGTTTCACCATAAGTTTCATCTTTCCTGGCACAGTTGTTCTTGAGAAGAAGATTTTTAAAACATACCACCAAATTTTCATTAATTCCCAATTATCTCGCCTTGAATGAGTGCGTGGCCCTTCATTTGAAGAAACTTGAATCCCCTTGCTCCAAGGATGCTTTGTGGCAAGTTTGGTTGAAATTGACCCAGCAGTTCTTGAGAAGAAGTCGAAAATGTGAAAAGTTTACAGACAGACGGACAGACAGACGGACGCCGGACAAAATGTGATCAGAAAAGCTCACTTGAGCCTTCGGCTCAGGTGAGCTAAAAAGGCCAAATCTCGACAATAGTTTGGGTGGATAATAATACCCTTTTCCAGAATGAGCATGGTGACCATCAAAACCCAAATCCCCAGTCTTTAGAGCGTCGTTTATTCAATGTGGATAAAGTATGCGTGCTTTTTTTTTATCATATCTGATATGTTGAAAGTCTAAAGTAAGCGATATTTTAGGGATTAAATAATTATATTATAGTAAAGATATTCAACTATTTTTCAAACTGTAAGTTGGCGATCTTTCATATGAAATTGCTTAACAAAGGACACATCTCTTCACCAGCTTGGTTTCACTGGGCGACAGAACAAACATCATTTTTTTAACATCTCCCTTCCTTCTCTTAACAATCAATCCAATTAATGAATAAACTTCTGGCAAGTCTTTTGTCTTCATAAACCGTGTACAAATTATTATAAGCTTCAGCAAAGGAATTTCGAAGATATACGTTTAACTTTTCAGCCGTTCATTTCTCGAATACGACTGAGTCAACAATTTTTTGTCACAAGTGACCTTCATATTGACGTCATTATCACATTGTGACGTCACAAACGGGAAAAACGTTTCATTCCATATGCTATTTATAGAACTCTTGTGATTGTGATTGTATATAGTGAAGTATGTAATTTTTAGGTCACCTGAGTAAACTCAGGTGACCTAAATGCTATCTGTTTTCGTCCGTCGTCGTGCGTTGTCCGTTAACATTTGAACATTTTCAGCTTCTTCTCTGCAACCACTGAACAAATTTCAACCAAATTTGGCACAAAGCATTTTGGGTAAAGGGGAACAGAAATTGTGAATTTCATGGTCTCTGCCCCCCCCCCCCCCCTGGGGCCTGGGGGTGGGGCAAAAACCACTAAAATTAATGCAATCTTTAAAAATCTTCTTCTTTACTCCTAGACATCAAGCAGTCAAACTGTTTGCATGATTGTAATCAGCATTGAGTCCTCTACCAAAATTGTGAAATTAATGGCCCTGGGGTCAGGGGTTCTATTGCTAGGGCGGGGCTAAATAAGTATATAGTGAAAATGCATTATTTCTTTGAAAATCTTCTTCTCTGCTCCTGGGTATTAAATAAACTAACTAAGTGCATAGTTATGATGAGCAAGAGTACCTCTACCAAAATTGTGAATTTTATTGCCCTAGGGTCAGGGGTTCTGGTGTTAGGGTGGGGCTCTATAGATTATATAGTGAAAATACATGAATTCTTTGAAAATCTTCTTCTCTGCTCCTGGGTGTTAAATAAACTAACTAAGTGCATAGTTATGATGTGCAAGAGTGCCTCTACCAAAATTGTGAATTTTATGGCCCCAGGGTCAGGGTTCGGGTGTTAGGGCGGGGCTCTATTGATTATATAATGAAAATACATGAATTCTTTGAAAAAAATTCTTTTCTGCTCCTAGGAATTAAAGAAACTAAGAACATAGTTATGATGAGCAAGAATACCTCTTCCAAAATTTTGATTTTATGGCCCTAGGGTCAGGGGTTCTAGTGATAGGGCGGGGCTCTATTGATTATATAGTGAAAATACATTAAATCTTTGAAAATTTTCTTCTCTGCTCTTGGGTATTAAGCAGATGAACTACCTATGTAGTTATGATGAGCAAGGACCCTAATCTTCCAGAATTGTGAATTTCAAGGCCCCAGGGTCAGGGGTACCATAGGGGGGGGTGTACTTATATACTGAAACTGGATGAATTGTTTGAGATCTGCTCCTTGGAATTAATCAAATATTTTTGAAAAGCAAGGGTGCCTTTACAAAAATTGTGCAATGTGTGGATCTAGGCCTAAGGGTCAGGGGTTCATGTGTGATAGAACATTACTGATTATTGCTGAATATTACTGACTACTTGAAATGCATTTTTTGTTCCCCCACCCTGCCTATGGGTATTAAGTAAACAAACTAAGCAACTGCTAAGTGTATTGTTATGATGATCAATGGTGCCTCTTTCAAAATTGTGAACGCCACAGCATCTGGCTTAAAACATGAATCAAATTAAATCACTGGAAAGTTGTTGAATAATGCTCAGGTGACCTATAAGGCCCATGGGCCTCTTGTTTTAAAATTTAATTTGTACAGCCAAGGCATATTATCATGGATCGAAATAATGTGTCAGTGCCTATATGTTGAAAATTATAATTATTATTTGCAGCATACATGGTAAATATTTTCCTAACCACAAATTGTGAAACTTACTCACCAACATAATATTTAACCGTGAAATTCAAATTAAACATTTTCAAAAAGTACAAGGAAATTCCAAAGCACTTCATGAAGAAATTGTAAATCCGTTCATATAGAAAAGGAACAAACAGGGGGAAATATGCAGACTTCAAAGTACTGAATACTTTCAGAAGCCATGACGTCATGTTTGATATGATGTCAGGAAAATGACGTAAGTTTAAAAGTTTCAAGATTTCTATAGAAAATGATGTATGATACGTTGAGAATACGTTGAAATATTTTGAGCAAAAGTCACCGATCTCAAGCTTAATATCTTGATATAATGTGTAGAATGATAATATCAATGAAATATGTAAATATTTTTCTTGAGCAGACCTGCACTCTATCATTTTTTAAGTTAAAATTGAGCTTTTTTCCTCTTTCCTCTCTGAAAATTAATACAAAATCCAGATAGTCTGTGACGTCATAAAAACAAAAATCATCAATAACCTACCTTGAAACTATATTTTTCGTTAATTCAGATTTCCCATACAATCTATACAATTGAGATCATTTCAAGAAATTTTCAAAATATGGCCTTTTCTGTGGGCAAAAATAGGCAATATACCGCAGATAGTTCTTTTCAAGGAAGGAAAAGTATTTAGAAAAATTAGATTCAGAATTCATTTTGCAATCTCTCAAAAGAAAAGACATTGATAATGTTCAACAAAAAATAAAAACACAAGAAATAGATCCCGATTCCTGTGCTGATTGTGAATCGTTGGACACGGGTGAAAAGAAATCGAAAAAGCTCAGAAATACTCAACTAAATGTATATTAACTTAAAAAGAAACAAACTTACTATTCAAAGATTGCAGGCCACAATCAGCGGCCTCCGAGTAAAATTAAAGAAACGGTGTCTGCCAAAGATAAACATGAAAAGAAAAATATTAGTATATCTACTATTGGTACTTTATGTAACACATTGAAATCATATGTGGATGATCTGAAACAAGAAATTGATATTTAGAATAAAGTTTGGAAGATCAGGTTTCCATCTAATATTGTTCTATAACAATATTATAAAAGTGATGTTTTTGTATGGGGACCATAACAGCTAGATGTTACATCAAACTTTTCTTGCATTCTTTTCTAAAAAAAAAAGGTGCTTGGTGATTATAATATAATTAAATTTTTACATTAATTATTAATTAATTTAAGTATCTGTGATTAAAGTTTGTCTGAAATGCGCATATGCTACCAAACATATGGCCGGGCTATGATGAATCCACTGTGTTTAAATTGTTTTCTTTCAATGCGTGGGTAGCCCCAGCTTGGGGCAATCAGTATACAATATGCAACAGTTTTTTCCCAGTCAAACGACAAAGTTACAAACCTGAAAACTACTAAGGCCAATGTTTGGATTCTATGGTTTTTCCCTAAAGATGGGGAACAAGGAACATAACTTTTGAAAAAAGAGGATGCAACTATACTTTGCCACGGTGAGCGAGTGGTTCATTGTTCTTGGTTTATGCATATTAATGGAATACAGTAAATCTCGGTTACAACAAAGTCACTAGGACCTGTGAAATTACTTCGCTATATTCGTCATTCGTTGTATCCGTATAAGGAATTCGTTATATTTACATAGCCGGGAATATAAGATAACTTCGCTATATCCCTGATTTCGCAATATCCGTGTTTGTTATAACGAGTTTTACTGTATAATGCAATTGATTTTAAAACATTTGGTGTTGGACTAAGTCATTATCTTGTTCCTGTACACCTCCTATTTGCATTTACCATTCGTGTGCTTATGTAGTGTAAATGTACTTTATTTTCATTTATCATCATATCGACTTGAATTTCTGTTTTCGCCTTGCGTTATTCTTGTCCTTTCCCACTGGCAAACATTTTACACTTTTTTAAATTCCCCCACAATAGTAGGGCAAAAATGAAATGGGAGATAAAAAATTCTCTATATACATTTTCATTAAGCATGCAATGATTATATTTTTAACATTTTACTTGGGAAATACTGGGAGAATAGTGATTCAGATCCAGATGGTGAAGAGGAACTTAACAAACTCACCGAATCCGAAATATAAGCAGATATAAAAGAAGGAAAACTCTATTCACAGGTATTCATAACATTCAAAATGAAAAAATCATTCTCAATGAGATAAAAGAATATAATCATAGACTATATTTAACAATTTCATTTGTTTTTGTAACTTGACTGCAATTTCTTCAACTTATACATGTATTTCTATTTCTGTTTATTTCAGACTCAAAAACCTCAACACCTTCATCAGTGTTGGATTATTCCTACTCATTACAAACTTGAGTATTGATTAATTTTTATCAATTTTGTCAGAAAACAAACTTAAAAAGTTTATTTTTAAAAAGTCTGAGCTGCCAACGGGTCACAGAAACTGTGTACAAGTTGTGCTATCTGATAGTAACTGGTTGAAAAGAATTGTATTACACAATGCCGAAAAAGAAATTATATGGTGGTCAAAAAGTAGTGCAAAGATAGAAGATAGGTAGCACAGAGTGGGTGAAAAGAAATATAAAAGAAACGACAAAACGTCATAGCAACATATGGTTGTGTGTTTGGTAAGGAACGTGTAACTTAACTTCTAAAAATAAACAGTGTATACATGTATCTCTTACTTCTGACAATGGGAATGGAATTGATAATATTAATATGAAATGCAGAGATATTATAGAATTTTTTAACAATTATTCCTGCTGTCAAGTCACAATATTAGAAACTCCAGTGTATTCAATTAAAGAATGGAACAAATCAAGGGGACACAAAGACGCCAACCTTTTCGAAATTGAAGATGAAAAATTACGAGAACAAATTTATATCCTCAATAATAAAATAAGAGAGTTAAATAAAAGTATACTTTATTTCAGACTTAAGTGCCACTGATAAATATCGTTGTGGTAAAAATAGGAAACTAAGGACAAAAAACCCTACAATTTTAAACTTTAAAAAGATGGCATTCATCCAGACACTCTCTTAGCAAAGTGTAGGCTAGAAAAACATCTGAACAGGCAAAAAGAGATTGTTAGATATAGATTTTAAACAATTCATGATAAATACATCTACATTAAATTTACCAAATTGGTCATTAAAGTCTGGAGCTGTGTCGGCGGGGATAACTATTTCATGAATGTTAAATGTATAACTATGCAAGTAAAGGTTGTACCATTATATCTGAAACCCGCACAGTATCTAAATCTCTTAAGCACGTATTATTGTAAAGTTTTGATTTCTTTAAATATTATGTTAAATTTTTTATGAATATTTGTGTTTTCTGAATTGAAATGTTAGAAATTATGAAATATGACAACTGCACGTCTTTGATAGAAATGGTAAATTGACATCATTATAAGAGGGGCTGTATTTCTTGAAATAACAGTTTCGACATGTAAATATTCTCTTTTAAATAAAATAAACAGACATAATTTAAAAAATTTTCGAAAAGACATAATTTAAAAAAGTTTGGTGGGATTTTTTATTCTCATCTCATCATGTCAATTTCAACTTCCACAATGTTGTAGTTTTCTTACAAACTTCTCTCAAAACTAAAAATCCCATGGGAGAATGGGGGGATTTTTCATCCCACCTAAAATCCCACCAAAATCCCACGGGAGAAAAAAACTGTGAGGGATTTTTCCTGAGGGATTTTTTTCCTCCGTCATGGGATTTTTTTTACCCATTATTGAAGAAATGGGATTAAAAATCCCATATTAGCTCTATAAAGTGTAATTTGGGAATTTTTATCCCATAGGATTAAAAATACCTTAATATAAGGATATGTGTACTTCAGAGAATGCTTCGTTACATCACAGTTTAGTACATTAACTAGGTCATTTTGACGCATCTTCATTGGCGTTGTCGTAAACTTTTCAAATTTTCATTTTTTTAACTGATGTGAAAATATTTAGTCCTATTGAAATATATTTTTTTTTAATTTTATTCATTAGAAAATATTTATTTCTATTGAAATCAATTAGCAATAATTACTAATAGCCACAAACTTTAAAAAAATAATATACACTCCCCTTGGATCCATCACTTATGTTTAGATCATGATCATACATGACATATAAGCTAATGTTTGAAATCAGTAAGCCATAATCACTAGTATCCTTTGATCCACCACAAACTTAAATAAAAATATCCACTCCCCTTGGATCCACCACTTGTAAGTTTAGATCATTATCACACGTATGACAAATAAGTTAAGTGGTTGAAATCAATTAGACATAATGATTTATTTCCTTAAATCTACCACAAATTAAAAAAAAAATAATTCCCACTCCCCTTGGATCCACCACTTGTAAGTTAAGATCATGATCACAAATGACATACACACTGTAAGATAAATGGTTGAAATCAATTAGCATTATCATTATTATCCTTTGATGCACCAAAAAAATATTTTTTAAATAAATGTAATATCCACGCTCCTTGGATCCACCACTTATAAATTTAGATCATGATTACCGGTACACATGACATATAAGCTGAAATGTTTTAATCAAAAAGCCATAAGCAGTAATTTCCTTTGATCTGCCACAAATTTTTAAGGAAGATAAAATCCACTCCTCTTGGATCCACCCCTTGTAAGTTTAGATCATGATCACACATGACATAAAAGCCGAATAGTTGAAATCAAACTTAAATCTACACTACCTGAGGATGTTTCCATATAAATATGACCAATCATGGCTTTACTTTTCTCAAGAGGAAGATTTTTTAAAAAAAAATATCCTATATATTTCTATGTAAAACTTTGATTGTCCATTGTGGCCCTGCCCAACCCCAGGGGTCATGATTTAAGCAAACTTGAATCTACACTACCTGAGGATGTTTCAAAAAAAATTCCTTTATATTCCTAAACTCTGATCGTCCAATAGTGGCCCCTCCCAACCCCCGGGTCATGAATTAAACAAACTTGAATCTACAGTACCTGAGGATACTTCCATATAAATATGACCAATCATGGTTTTACTGTTATCAGGAAGATTTTTAAAGATTTTTCCTATATATTCCTATGTAAAATTTTGATCATCCATTGTGGGCTGGCCCTACCCCCAGGGGTCATGATTTGAACAAAATTGAATCTATGCTACCTAAAGATGCTTCCATATAAATATAACCAATCATGGCTTTGCTGTTCTCAAGAAAAAGATTTTTAAGCTTTTTTCCTATACTACTAGTATATTCCTATGTTAAACTTTGATCATCCATTGTGGCCCCGCCCTACCCATAGGGGTCATGATTTGAACAAACTTGAATCTTCACTACCTGAGGATGCTTCCATATACCGGGTAAATATGACCAATCATGGCTTTGCTGTTTTCAAAAGAAGATTTTTAAAGATTTTTCCTATATATTCCTATGTAAAACTTTGATTATCCATTGTGGCCCCAACCTACCCATGGGGGTCATGATTTGAACAAACTTGAATCTTCACTACCTGAAGATGCTTCAATATAAATATGACCAATCATGGCTTTGTTGTTATAAAGAAGAAGATTTTTACACAACCTGAGGATGCTTCCACACAAGTTTCATCTTTCCTGGCCCAGTGGTTCTTGAGCAGAAGATTTTTGATAGATTTCATTAATTTTTCAGTAATTTTCCATTATCTCCCCTTGGAATGGAGTATGGCCCTTCATTTGAACAAAATTGAATCCCCTTTACGGAAGGATACTTTGTGGCAAGTTTGGTTGAAATTGGTCTAGCAGTTCTTGAGAAGAAGTCGAAGATGTGAAAGTTTACAGACAGACATACAGCTAGACGGCTATGGACAGACGGACGCTGGACAAAATGTGATCAGAAAAGCTCACTTGAGCCTTCAGCTCAGGTGAGCTAAAAATATTGCGACCCATTTCCTTTGGTACCCATCACCATATCCATGGATTTTGTTCACCCATCTGCTCTATCTGTTATCATTATTTTTATCATTAAGTTAGGTATCTTCATGAATGAATATTAATAGATATAAGAATGAAATTTAATTGCATCTGTATATGCTGCTCTTATAATAAAAATGAAACTAGAGGTATTGTGAGCAATGGGCTCACTAATGATACACTTGCCTCCCATATGATATAATGGCAGTGTCCATATTTTGCTATGGGAAGCCCAAAATATGTGTCGGATCAAAAAGTAAAATAGGGGGTCACAATGGCAATATATATATATGTAATAAAGATTCTGTAAAAGTCTCATCAATTTCATTCAATGGTACGAGACTCAAAGGATTTGTGGAGAAGAGATGGGTACCCCAAAGCATAACAGACGGCTGGACGGACATCTGGATTAATATATACCCTCCAACATTTCAAGCGTGGAGTATAATAACCTCTAAAAAATCAGGAAGATAAACAAAGCAGGGACAATGAACAAGATGAAATAAGACAACATTTTGATATATGTACTAGGCCCCAACTATTTACTACTGATGACTGTTTTTTAAGTCCATCCCTATCACATTGCAGCAGCTCGACTGTTAAATCTACATTTAATAACAAATCAATTAATTAAAATTACTTACATCATATACAAGATACATGTAATCTGATAATGGTAATATGTCAAATAATGACAAATAATTTCCCTTTGATCCATCACACACCTATAGTCTTAGTCAAATACCGACTATTTATATTACCTTAGAGATTTGAAAGTACATGTATCATCATGACCAAGGAGAATATACATGATATATGAGCCATATATTTCAGTTCAAAAAAAAAAAGGAAAAAGGGTTTCTCTGATCATTTTGGTATGCATACCTTGAAAACCTTCTTTGATGTTTAACAAGTTTTTTATATTTGGAAATAATCAAAAATTCTTTATACACTGTATTTTTAATTTAGAGAAAAAGAGGTTCTGGTATTAAGAAAACTGAATTTTCATCATGCATGGTGCAGTCAGGCGATATTGATCTGTTACCTAAATTGACCCATACCACTTTTTTTTTCTTTTTATCATGTTTATACATAAAAACTTTCAAAATATAATTTAACATACTGTAAGAAGACCCAAGTTTTTAAAGAAAGCTTCTCTATGAATCATCATGTTATGGTCAGTCAATCCCTTTTGGTGTGTTTTCCTAATTTTTGTCGCCCACATTCAGAAAGTGAGGGGACATTTAATTTCATTCATCTGTCCGTCTGTAAGTGTCTGTCCGTCTGTCACTGTGACAAAAACTTTAACTTTGGTCATCTTTTGAATCATGAGAAGAGATAATGCTTTCATATAACACATGTGTATCACTTGTGACAAGACTTTTCTTTATACACTATGATTTTTTACCCCATGAGCATGACCTTGAAGGCTCTTCAAAAATGTTATTCTTCCCTAAGACCTTGGATTTAGAAGAGATAGGGCTTTTATATTTTACATGTGCATTACCTCAAGCAATATATAAAATATTTTTAAGAATGCTATGATTTCTGACCACTTGACCTTGCAAGCCAATATTGGCCTTCATGTTTGACCTAATTGAAAAAAAAATGGTGATAACTCTTGCATGACATATATGATATGGCATTCATACCGAGTGCAGCGAGCGTCGCAAAGCGACGCTCGTAACTGCGATCTTTTAAAGCAATGCCTGTGCGAAGAGAAAATTCGGACCACTGCACAATCATTCGATAGAATTTTTTGATGCTGTAATTTGGACACACCAAATATCTGTGCTCGCCATAACGGTCCCACCGTCAACTTATTATTTGACACAATAATATGTCATTAATAATGACATCTTACCCACAAAGACACCTAAAGCATAAGACTACATTTCTTTCAATTTGTTTCTTTTTCCCCCATTGAAATATGGTAAATTTGGTAATCCATAAGCATTTATTATCTTGTGTAAACATATTATACTTTCTAAATGTTGAATGGAATCAAGCATCTGTCAACATTATTAGGATAAGTCTGATCATAACATTTTTTTCAATTGATATATAGGTCCTAGCATATTTGGTATTACTATAAGTATAAGGTCCCTGATTCCATTTGACCAGATGACTCTCAATTAAATCCATAGCATGCTAATACTTACATCACTCATCAGTTGTGTACATGTAAACAAACCAATTCCTCCAGACACTGGCTGACAGCAGAATGCCAATGAATAATTTGTGATGTTAATGGAGTAATTCACACACGCTAAATCAATCAGATTGATTTAAAACTTACGTGAATTAACCCTTGTTAGAACTTAGAATAAACGTTAACTTCTTCGTCTCTGACTTTGGTCTTTATAAAGAATCCGGGTTGTTTAGCGCCTATTCTGTTTTGCACTGAGATGGTTCGCGCCAGGATGTTTCGCACCAATTTAGGTGCGAAACATCTCACGTTACATCTGGACTCTTCTAATCTTTTTATATTGACTGCTCAATTCTGGTCTAAATTCTAAATTAATTTAAATCTATTTATTAATTTATTTACTTTGTGTTTGTCTATTACTGTAATTATTTTCATTTCAGCAAACTTATGATAAATATTTAACTCAACATTACGATATCGATATTTTCATCATCATCTTTCGAAGAAAGATGGAAACTTGAAAAAAAATATATATATGAAAATTTTTTTTTTTCTAAATATGTCACCGTCGCAAGCATATTATATTTAAGATCGCATCAAGCGCCCCGGCCCCTTCGACGACACCTTCATATTTAACAAAATTGTATACTGTATATCTGTTATCGAGGTTTTTTGACATATGAATGTAAGTTAATTTAACAGTTAACGAGATCCCCCCCCCCCGGTGCTACCTTAGCTGTTAGTTTTTTAAAATCATATTTTTTCACACGAGCAAAGTAGACTTTCTGGTCAGCCTTCGGGCTTTTCTGATTGTAAATGATAGGGATATCAAAGTCTAAATCATTAAACTAAAGTTAAATTTCTCACATTAAAACAGATGTTTTTTTTTCACTTTCATGATTTTTTTCATAAAAGGATTTACCCTCAATAAATGTTTTGTGATGTTTGAAAGTATAACTACCTACTGCATGGCTTCTCGATAGATTTTATATATTTTATTCTACATTAAAAAGATTTTCAACCCATATTGCAAATGCATGAAAATCGCGTTTAATACAGGCGTGATATATAGGGGGCATGTATTCAATTTTTTTTAAGACTCCAGCGCATAATATGATTGATCCACTCTATACACACCTTTGATAAAAAATTATTGTCCCCCGCGGGGCTTGTTTCGAGGGGTACGTAACCCAGACATACACGTACATGTGTATACTCATGACTTCGGCTTCACTTCTATATACTCAACTGACACCTGCAATTTCCTGTTTACATTGTATTATAATAAGTGTATAGTCCTGTATTCATGTACAGTCTACAAAGTTAAAATTTCAGGCTTTGAAAATTATTGTTCAACGTACATTTTTACCTCAGCTTAGGAATTATACAAATCGTCATGCATGATTTTTTTTATTTAAGTTACACAGGACCTGTTACATGTATTATAACAATAATTATGTTCCCCAAACGAAGTTGGGGAAATTAATTTTTACTGTTTCTTATTTTATTATTATTATTTTTTTATTTTAATATTACTTTTTTATACGGGAATTATCTTGTAAACTGTTCGTCCGATGTAGGTAAAACCTTTTTAGGGTAAGTAGACGTGTTATGTAGATTTGCGGAATCAAGGTCATTTTGCGCGCACGTGCTTGCAAGAGCGTGCACGTGCAACACGTGAAATGACCAATATAATAGATATAGCCGCAACTTTTCTATTTTTTAAATGAATTGCTTTGAAACTCATAATGCGAGGATTATTAGTAGTATAGACATGGCGACATGTCAAAATAGCAAGATCTCAATGCACGTGCGCTGCACTCTATTGTACTGAAACAAAAATCTCAATATCTTTTTTGTTTTTTGACGAAATGCTTTGAAATTTTGAACATAGCCATGCATTAATATCTACAATATGATATATAGCAATTATCATGAAAACACGTGCATGCACGTGCACTGCAATCTGATTGGCTTAAACTTTTAGCTATAACTCATTTGGTTTTCAACCTGATTTGAAACATAGATAGATATTATAAACTACTACAAGAAGGTATGGTCACCATGCACATGGATACATGTGCATGTACGTGCGCTGCAATCTGATTGGCTGAAAATTTTAACAGCTATAACTCCCTTGGTTTCCAACGAAACAGGATGGGATTTGGAACATAGATAGATATAATGGACTACTACAAGAAAGGTATGGTCACCATGCACATGCATACACGTGCGTGTACGTGTGCTGCAATCTGATTGGCTGAAACTTTTAACAGGTATAACGCCCTTGGTTTTCAACCATATGGGGTGGGATTTAGAACAAAATATATATAATGG
The DNA here is from genome assembly GCF_032062105.1 of Saccostrea cuccullata. Taxonomy (NCBI): domain Eukaryota; kingdom Metazoa; phylum Mollusca; class Bivalvia; order Ostreida; family Ostreidae; genus Saccostrea; species Saccostrea cuccullata. Next base: position 110,570 of record NW_026922683.1, read on the forward strand.
ACTTTACAAGAAGGTATGGTCACCGTGCTCAAGCACGTGCATGCACGTTTGAACAAAATCAAAAATACACTTGAATGTGCGTATTTTTTATTACTTTTGGATTAAATACTTTAATTTTTAGTATATTAAAATATATGGATTTGAAGACAAAATGATATGGTCATTACGCACAGGCATTTGCATGCGCAAATGATGCAATGCTAAAATTTGAATGAACTTCGTACACTTCCATTGTAAATGTTGTTAAAGTCTCAAATACATAGAGTTTGTCTTATCAAAATTTCACTTACAGGTAATATGGCACAAAAAGAGAGTTGGGGAGCGTTTGGGGAACATCTGTAACGGTCCCCGTTACAATTAGCACTAGTTTAAAATTGTATCTGATGTTTTTGTTAACATTCTAAGTTATCATATAAAAGGAAATGTAATGATATACATGTATCTAAAATTCAAATCTCTTTTTTTCTGTAAGCTTTTAAACTCTGAACAGATTCATCAAAAGTGCAGATTTTGTCAGGGGGAAAAAACATAAGTGCCGGGCTGGAATATCTAGATCTGGGACGTGTATTAGTTTCTAAAGTTAGCAGGGGGGGGGGGGTAGGTTTAACTTCATTATTATTCAAACCTAAGGCAAGATTATGAAAACAGATAGTACGAAGACGATTGAAAAATTTCCTGTGAAATCAAACTCAGATGAAAAATAACACACAAAAAATTACTTTGAATTTAACGTAGAGCCCAGAATATGGTCCCGTCCAAATCTATAATAGCGTTTGAAGTCAACTGTAGTCGGAAAATAGCTCTTCTGAGCCAATTTTCTTTGTTGAAGTACCCGACTTTAAATAAGATTTTAACTTATCTTTTCTAACATAGTCGATGTCTCCAATGAAAACCTTTTGACACGTTTAGGGAAAAAAAAATATCAAAATTTGTGACATGTATATATTAACAGCTAAATAAATGATAAACTAATATCTATAATTTTTGCTATGAAAATGTCTCACGTCCGACCTAATTGTTACTATTGAAAACATGCACGGCGCCAATATATGCACAAGAAACATATTGACGCAAGCGTCAAAAATCGGCCGCAAACCAATTTATATAACTTGAAATTATTTTAGAAACTGAAATTTGCTGTTTTTTTAAAATTTCTTATATTTATCTGTTAAAATATCCTCGTGACACGAAAAAAAAATGCATGCGACAATGCCAATTTTCTTCATGCATAATGCATGTACAATATTACATGTATAGGCAATATAAACTGTGCATAGTTCTCTGCGTCTCTGCACTCAGTTTGGTACAACTTAACGAACTCTGGTGAGTTTGCTGTTTAAGTAGTTTTTACATAAAACGTACAAAACTAAAGTTTAAACTTAGCTATAGTTTTACCTTAATGGAAACGCAACAAATATATATATGTGGGGCTCCTCGCTCTCTCTTAGAGGATGTTAAAACTCCTTCTAAATACTACATTTCTTCTCTTTCAATCTCTTTGTTTTGATGTTGAGATGTGGCGGGAAAATGTTTGGCACATTATTAACATGCGTAATATTCTTTGCTTTTAAGAAATCAATATTTCATCATATTTTTGAAAAACATCCATAGGAAATGTTTAAATATAAATTTAATACATCAGATCCTGAAAAAGAGACACACAAAAAATTGTTGATTTACAATCTTTGTTTTGACTATGAAAATGTCGGAAAATTTTCTCCGCACTTCAGTTATATCCGAGTTTGTCCAGGACTTTAAATAAGATTTTACCATTATTTATAAAATTTAATTTTGATTATTGTGCTTTTAGGAAAAAAACATTAGACAATTTTTGTTTAATATATATATTGCCAGCGATATGAATGTTGAATATTTTTATTTAAATTGTTTGCAGAAAACGCACAACGACTTAAAACTTTCATATCATATAACCGACCGCCTCCTGGCGGCCGGTAATAATACGCTGTGCATAATACGATTCTCTATATAGAGTTATGTCCCTTTGTAGGATCAACGATACAGCTTTAAAGTGCATATTGCCTTTTCGTTTACCTAAAATAATAATCCATCTAAACAATAATAGCCAAAGTATCTTTAATTATGAAGTAGTTTGGGCAAAAATCTTCTTTTTTTTAAGTTTAATAGAGATAAAAGACAATTTAAAGATCCTTCATTTAAATTATCTTAATTAATCAAAGCTGGCTTTTGAGAAAAGTTGGTATATAAAGAAATTAATATGGTATGTCATATATGAAAGAACTTGTTTTAATGTTTAATCTGGAAGTTCACACTATATAAGTTCGAACGAAGACAACATTAATTCGTGTACAAATAAAATATTCGGAGTAGAAATTAAATTTGATTGTGGATGAGATGTTAATTGAAACGTAAGTAATGTATAAATTGTACACATAAACCAATTGAACTTCCATACTGACACCAACCTTTGAATGTACACAGTATGTACAGTCACAACTTGCAGAACTCATATATATATATATATATATATATCTTCATACGTTTAAGAAAATGCGTAAGGCTAACGCTCGCTGAGGTTACTTTTTTCAAATCTTTCTAGATTTAATGTTTCTCTCTCTCTCTCTCTCTCTCTCTCTCTCTCTCTCTCTCTCTGTCTGTCTTTATGAGTTAAAATCTTACAAATTGTCCAAACTTAGCTATGCTCATCAACATCAAACATAAAATTAGAACGGAAATTAAGTTTTAAAAAAAATCCATTTCATGGTTATTCGGTAACTATGAAACGTATAAGGCCTGATTATACCAAGATTCCCCAAAGTGTTGATATGAAATTAACAGAATATTTAAAATCATGAATGTAATTTTTCTAGCACCAAAAAAGTGCGCCTATTGTATATAAAAAAAAGATGGTGAATTATATTGCCCTCTTCTGCTAGTTATGTCTACCCGACTGACAAAAAGTCAGAATATATATATTTTTTTCTCCTTTTATTATTATTTTTTTAAAAACTCTACTGCTGACCCCGGTCGGGAGAGAGCAAGTCATACATTATTTCTATAATAGCTTAACCAATGTTGACAAAAATTATCATTATGCTCATTATATTTATTTCTTTACTCTTAAAACAAAATAGTTTATACTAAATAATCAATATTTTGAGCAGTATTCTATCGGTAATCAGTTTGAATTTCTTGAATATCAGCTTTATTTTTTTTTCAAGAAATTGCAGTAATTGTTAAATTGTAATTTTTATATAATAACTAATTATGTAAAAATATTTGAAATAAATTCACCTTCTCCAATGTTGAAACTTAAAAAAAAAAACAGTCTAAATGAAAACCCGTATCATAGGCTTGTATTTGTGTTGTCAAGAAAGAGAAGATTTACAGATGAATTTTTACGAGATCTAAAGAAATTTATTAAAACTGAAAAATCTTTATAACCTTAAAAATGAGCGGACAGATTGAAATCATTGAATGGGTCCCGATTTCACACCTTTTTTGAAAATATATTGGAACATTTAGCCCCAAGGAATGTTCTCACACCTCTCAGAGTTTCAGTCTATACCATGATATACACATATATTCAAAAATTCATCTCCACACTGACTCAGCCACTGATCATGACACGAGGCATTTCCTGTTTATTATCCATTTGTGTATATCTCATGTATCTTGTTTCAGAGTAATTACTCTACAGATTATATTAAAAAGGTTTCCAATAGCACATTAAAAATGTTGAAGTTTTGGTTGATGAAGACCTCCCCCTTCAAAAAAAAAAGTTTAATTAATTATTGCACTTAGTGACAAGAACTTAGGTCACCTTGTTTAGCTATTTATCAAAAGTTGGTTTTCAAAATTTTGAGCTATTTTTTTTTTTTTGTTATTACCAAATGAAAACAGTCATTGATATCTGCTGAAATGAAAATTTAAAAAATAACTGAATATAATGTTTCATGGTTTGCTCATTCAAAGATCTATTGCAACTTATTTTCATAATTAAGAAACATCATATATTCCACATCTTCATATCACTCTTATTAAACAAATTAAAATTTGTATCTTCATGGAATACTCTTCATTTCATTTTAATTTTACCAATTACATGTAATGTGGTGCAGATAACAACCATTTACTTGTTCTAGAAATGGTAATTTTTATTGCAGAACTTAATAATCATTTGGAATTTTATTTAATGATTATTGGTAAATGTACATATCAAATTAAGCGAGAAATACAGATCTACACTATACCTATAACATTTTTTTTATCTTATAACTTGTGTGTCAATTGTTCAGTCAATTGTACTGGTATTTTCTCTTAAATGATCATACCTTTTTTACTTTTCAATAAAATTTGGTAAGTTTAGTGTTATTTTTCTTGTATTTTTCTTTCTAAATATAAAATGATAAATTGTAAAAGGATTGAAATTTTCATAGAGAGAATCCATTATCATGTTATACTCAGTCAATTGTATTGGTCTGTTCTCTAAAATGGACATAATTTTTTTTAATTTTCAATAAAATTTGGAAAGTTTGGTGTTATTTTTCTTGTTAAAGCATGATTTTTCTAAAACTAAAATGATAAATTGTAAAAGGACTCAAATTTTCATGGGAAGAATCCATAATCATGTTATAGCATTATACTCAGTCAATCGTATGAGTGTGTTCTCTTAAATGATCCGAACTTTTTGAATTTTCAGTAAAATTTGGCAAGTTTGGTGTTATTTTTCTTGTTAAAGCATAAACTTTCTTAATCTAAAATGATAAATTGTAAAAGGACTTAGATTTCCATGGGGAGAATCCATCATCATGTAATAGCATTATACTCAGTCAATCGTTCGAGGTGTGTTCTCTTAAATTTTCTTAACTTTTTAAATTTTCAATGAAATTTGGCAAGTTTGGTGTTATTTTTCTTGTTAAAGCATGAACTTTCTTAATCTAAAATGATAAATTGTATAAGGACTGAATTTTTTTCATAGGGAGAATGCATTATCATGTTATACACATGCAGTCAATCGTACTGGTGTGATCTCTTAAATGATCATAACTTTTTTTACTTTTCAATAAAATTAGGCAAGTTTGATGTTATTTTTCTTGTAAAAGCATGAACTTTCTGAATCTAAAATGAGAAATTGTAAAAGGACTTTAATTCAACTTTCATAGGGAGAATCCATCATCATGTTATACTCATGCAGTCAATATTGTACTGGTGTGTTCTCTTCAGTGGTCAAGAGGAGGAATGTGTCACCGGGTTTACAGGTGCGTGAAAGTCAGACAATTTATCGTGTCTCAATAGCTCAATCAGTGGGTTAGAGCACTGGCACGGTACACCAGAGGCCCGGGTTGGATTCCTAGTTGAGACTTGACTTTTATGCCACCAGTGTCATTTTTTGTAGATTTAAATAAGTTATTGAGAAAAGGGGGAAAATTAATTAGCTGCCTTATACAATCATTTTTAATGTTAAAAATGATAAAAATGTTAAAAATGAATTTTTTTGGTTTAACATAGTCATGTACTTGCACATGTATATTTTATGAATTTATTAGACCCCTTGCTTATGCAGTGAAACATGAGGGGACTATAGCTAGGTTTCCTCCTTGTCCTGTCGCCTCCGTGGTGCAGTGGTTATAGCGACTACTCTAGAGTCGCGACATAAGGAATTGATCCATACACCTGGTTTCAATTCCATGGGACATGGAGACTGGTCCTTCAGATAAGACCTATTAAACTGAGGTCCCGTGTCAAAGTAGGTACTGGCACTAAAAAATACCTCCCTGCTTAATGACCATTAGTGACAAGTTAAAGCAAAAAACTTGCAGTTCTCCACCAGCAATTTTTGGCGTCTCCACATGAGTGAAAAAATTCTCAAATGGGACGTTAAACAAAATACAATCAAGCAATCCTCCTTGTCTTTCATTTTATTTCATGTAAATTCCCTTGGTCGAGTATTTTATTTGATAACACCTTCAAAATGCTACCATGATTAAATATATAGGAACATTTATTTATAAAGTATAAAATGTAGTCGTTATAGAGCACAATAAACATGATAAATAGTTTATTTAGAATTGGGTCGAAACTCCTGGAGTGAATCCACAAAGTCGGGACGAATCCACTCGTTACCGAATTAGTGCATGTCTTCATCAAGATCTAAACTACGCTTTTTAACTGCAGAAAAGAATGCACTCTGTACATGCATTGTAGCAACAGAGATGCAAGAACTCGGAAAAGAAGTTGGACGCTGGTGCCTGGTCTTTTTGCAGTCTGTCGAAAGGATTAATTCACGTACACTTAAATCAATTTAGCCTCATTTATATTCATTTCATTGAGATATTGGTTTAATTTGCTTGAATTAGTCTATAATCATCCCTACGCAAATCGAGGCATGTGAGTATCGGTGAATTTATCAACAAAATAAAATAATGATAAAGGACAGACAAACAGTCTGGTACAAGATTTAGCTACGTAGCTTTATTTACCTTCATAGCTTTATTTACCATACTGAGCATGCTGGGGTAGCTTTATTTAGCTACCAAATCAAACTTTTTTTCTGAAATCAACATTTTTCTTAGGATGTGCACAAAAGTGCACATCAGATGCTGTTATAATTTTCAACATAAAACTCATCAGATCTGAAAACAATTCAAGGAAAAATAACTCTTGAAGATATTTTTTTTTCTGCACAATTGCAGTGAAAGTTAATTTGTGACCAAACATTTATGTCTTGAATGCATGCAATAACAAAGAAGACCAGTTCTCATTAACATGAAAATGGATTAGTTACTTTATATATTTATATATAAACACAATCTTAACATGCTTAAGTGATCAAACTTATACTTGACCATGCCTCACCATACACAAGGGGTGGACATTTACTCAAACAATAGAAATAAATATTTACTTAAAGATATCTAAATACATCAATGTATAATTTATCTTTGTTTTAAATTGTGTTTTTAAGCATTCCTTAGTAATGCTAGCCATTCAATTGCGACTTTTTGTCTTTATTAAATGAAAAGCGAATTTGTGAAAAATTGAATTATAAAAGCTAAATAAAGATACCTGAAGGAGGTAAATAAAGCTACTGTAGGTAATTCTAGCTAAATCTAGTGTTTGTACTGAACCTAGTAAATGACAAAAAATTTTATTTTTGAGTATCATCATGTGTTTGGCAGGAACGAATGTTAAGAATGCTTTAAATTATGCAATGCCATGACAAATACACATCAGAGAGTAACACAATAAGTACTAGATCTATAGAATAATCTAACTGTGTATTGGGAGAAGTTGTAGCTTGGGTCATCAATGTAATATGTCATCTGAAAAGTAGTTCACTGTGACCTTCTTTTGACATTTTATTATTTTAGAAACATGTTAGGTATTAATTGGCTTAAAATCTTTAATTGGCTTAGGTTTTAAAATCTTTAGTCATGACCATGACCTAACGTAATAATTGGCTAAGAGTCATAAATATTTTGTTCTTAGTGTGTTTCATTTAAAATGTAGGTCATAATGACCTACCTTTAGACTTTCAAGGCTATATCTATATATACAGGATATTTATGAGGCTTCAAATAGAGATGATAGGTTGTACAATATATCACAAGAACAATTCAAGTCCCTTGGTCCAATTGTTTTTCTATAACATACATTGATAAAATGATTGACTTGTATTGTGAATTAGGTATGGAAGGAAACTGAAACCTAACTACCATTCAAGTATAATGGTACATCATTGTATAAGTTTAATGTTATTGAACAAACAACTCATACAAAAGGTTACTACAGGATTTTTTCCCTATTTTGTGCTAAGACGTGGGATATTTAATCCTAACATCAAGATGTGGGATATTTAATCCCATATTCTGCATTTTAGTGGGAGTTTTTGTCCTGTGGGAGAAATAATCCCATTTTTGCATCAACCATGGGATTTTTTCTCCCACAGGGACAAATTATCCCATAGTATTTTTTCTCCCATGGGATTTTGGTGGGATTTCAGGTGGGATGAAAAATCCCCCCATTCTCCCATGGGATTTCAAGTTTTGAGAGAAGTTTATAAGAAAACTACAACATTGTGGAAGTTGAGATTGATATGATGGAATGAGAATAAAAAATCCCACCAAACTTCAGGAAAATTTTTAAATTATGTCTTTTCGAAAGGGTACCTAAAAGTCCGGACTTTGTCGTGTCCGGACTTAAATGTCGCACTGTTAATACATGTCCGTTACATTTTTATCTAATTTCTGATTGTTTTCAGAACACATTTTTGAGCATTGGATGTATTTATTGGATATCAATATATTGATACTGGATAAGCAAGACTTGTATAGTGTAGTAAAAAGCTTTTAACGAAAACCCAAATCCAAGACCTCATGATTGCAGAGAGAACTGGGAAGGTATGTTGATAAATATACATTATTATAACAGTAACTTGATACGAAGGGTCGTATCACGTCAAGTTGACAAGCGCGGGTTATTAGATTAGGCTTGAAACTTTATGTCCCGTTTGATCTGATGATCCACAACTTTCATCTTGACGTGATACGACTCTTTGGATCAATTTTATGTTACTTGTCATAATGATAAATTTATTATATGCTCCTCTATGATTATTAATATAATAAAAGAAAAGTTCGTGATCAATTAATCTGTAATCCCACTTGAAACTCGTGAAACACATGAAACTGTGTACTTCGTCAGCATGATCAGTTTCAGGGATTGGCGATATGGATTAAGCAAACCAAATAGTGAAGATCGATTCAGAAAACCACAATGTGAAGATCCAGAAAGTCCGATCATGACGTCACGTGATTGCGTAAATTCAACAATAAATTTGATACACAGTTGGGTATATAATAAATTATAATAATTGTTCATCCTTTATTAAAACCATATAATTATGTTTAATAACATGGAAACTATGAATATTGGCAATTTCCTTGATTAAAGCTAAAATCTAACTTAATATTTCATATCTACAATATGGTCAACCGCGTGGCGCAGTGGTTAGAGCGTCTGCTCTCGAGTCGCGAAGTAAGGAGTTGATCAATACATCGCGGGTTCGAATCCAACTTTGGGACGTGGAGACTGGTCCTTTGGATGATACCGTATAAACCGAGGTCCAGTGTCGCAGTAGGTGCTGGCACGAAAAAGATCCCTTCATGCTCAATGACCCTGAGTGCCCAGTATAGGACAAAACTTGCATCTCTCCACTGGCAAGTGGTGGCGTCTTCATATGAGTGAAAAATTCTCGAGAAGGACGTTAACAATCAATCATTCATCTGTACAATATGCATCAGACGAACCACAACAGTGAAATTGAAATATCTTGGATGTGACGTTTTTGACAAATCATGGAGATCAACATTTAATCCTATCAAGATTAACATTATGTCAGCTTCTGTTTTAAGGTTTATGCATAAGTTAAATTGGTATCTTATTCCCATGTTTTTGTAGGCAGTTCAAAAGCTATAGAACAAGATATAGTGGTTGAAATTGTTCAAGATAACAAAGCAAAAGGAATTAAGAATCTATCATTCTTTGGGATAAAGACTCAACAACCAATTCCAGACTAAAGCGTGAAGTGGACCTTCAAATAGAGAAAAGATCTGTTATGAATCATGTGAAGAAGAACCTTGCCAATCATCTTTATAGTCTTCAAAAATCCAAAGAACTTTGTCTGTAAAGGGAATTCGATATACTCAGAAGTGCTGGAACAACAAGATTGCACAGAATAGGCAACCCTGACGGTGTATCTGTTGGCCTTGATGCTATGCCCAAGCATCCATTTGAAGACCATTCATCCTGTGGGGGATTGGTGTGCCCATATAAAGAATCCAAATATGAATTTTATATCACTTTCACATGGAGACTAAATGATTAAAGTTTATAGACTTTTATATAATATATATATATATATATATACATATATATATATCTATATATATATATATATATATATATATATATATATATATATATATGTAGGACTCCGAAGTGCGACGGGACTCCAAAGTCCGATGGTCACGCCAAAGTCCGATGGTCTGCGCCAAACCCCGATGGTTTGACACGCCAAACTCCGATGGCGCAGAAAACAATTAACGTCTATGACGTCATAGTACTACTGCGCAAAAATGCGATGCCACGCCATGCCAATAAATAAATACAAAATATCATGAATATAAAGACTAGCACTCGTCTTTTGGATGTAGGTGCGAAACTAAGACTTATCAGTCGAACAATGAGTATCAACTGTAACCTAAATATCAACGGTGGGTGCAGGACTAATCTAGATCAGTCCCATAGTGTGCGAGGACTAACCCTAAAATCTCTCGGGTGGGTTCGGAGAAACACATTAGTGTTCAAGGACTAACCCTTATCACTCGAATGGTGTACGAGGACTAACCTTAATACCTCTGGTGGGCGAAAACAAAAAGCAATATCAGTAAAATTGTATGGGAGACGATTACTGAATCAACGGATTTTGAATGCAGAAGAAAGTCATGATGTCGGACTTTTGTGACGTCATAAACGTTAATTGTTCCTCCACACCATCGGCCTTTGGCGTGTCAGACCATCGCACTTTAGCGTCGCGCGTCTCATAGGAAACGATCCATCGGACTTTGGCGTGACCATCGGACTTGGGCGTCCGTAAAGACAACGAGCCATCGGGGTTTGGCGCAGACCATCGGGGTTTGGCGAGACCATCGGACATTGGAGTCTTACATATATATATTGGTATTTACTGGATATAGAGATCATTGTCTGAGGTTAGCTGAAATGGATCCACACAAGCCATTGAGTCTCCGAATATGACCATTTCCTCCAAAGCACCAAAGAGATAACACTTCAGCGGGTCAGTAAGCCTGAACTATCGTGTGGGAGCAGGAGTGGCACAAAAAAAACATTGGACATGGTTACATAACAAATGTGAGATTAATATTTTGCAAACTCGGTGCTATTATAAACCCCACCCAAAATATCCTACACTCAAAAAAATTAGTTTGTGGATGTGAGATCTTAAAATTTACAGCACTAGTGCACTACCATATAATGATTGATTTCAGATCTAGTACACCATGTAAAATATCAAGATCAGAACTACATGTAAGACTACAATTATTTTGCAACCAACAGGTGAATACAAGATATGTACTCTCTCCAGGTGTATATACACAAAAGATATCTCTTCTGAGGGACTTGCAACACAAGAGAAGACAAGCCAGTGCCCAATTCCCGACAAGCCAAAAGAAAAAGGATTAAATTGAAAGCTCGTAAGTAAGTTATTCATCTAAGTACATGTAACTTAATTATTATACCCCCGCACTTGAAAAGCGGAAAGATACATAGTAATCGGGATGTCCGTCCGTCCATCGTTACGCTTTGGGGTACCCATCTCTTATCCGCAACTCCTCTAATAACACTGAATGAATTTTGATGAGACTTTCACAGAATATTTACTGAATAATGCCATTGGGCACCACCTATTTCACTTTTTGATCTGGGAACTTATTTCGGGTATCCCAGAGCAAGACATGGATTATGCTTTTATAACCATATGGCAGTAGGGGGTATCATTTAGTGACCTCACTGCTCACAGTATTGTAACGTTTTCGCCGTTACGAGTTCGTAAGATAGGATAAAATAATTATTAATTACCAAATTGCTATTTGTAATACATAAGCCTGGTCGCGGCTAAGATCTGGTCTTATAATTTCTGGTAGCGAAATATAAATAAACCTGGTAGCGGTTTTTTACTAAAGAAATGGGAAGTTTCTAGTATGCCGGTCCCCAGAATCACGCGATTGCGCATGAGCAGTTATTTCCCTTGCCGTTGCTATGCAGAATGTAAACAAACCGCAATTTCCCACTCGCTTCAACAAAACGCATCCGATCGAGTGATTAGGGTTAGGTTATATAGTTTTTAAAATTGGGGTTGTTTTATAAATTTACTCTGTAATCTTTCTGACTTTGGGCTAATTTGTGTAATTTTTGCTTACAAAAGGCACTCATGAATCATGAATCAGCCTGTCGAATCGTGCCGATATCTTACACTTTGGTTTAGTTCATGAAATTTTTGCTTTACAAAGGAAAGTTTAAGAAATGAAAATTCGGTTAAATCAACTCTGTTGTCGAAACATGACGATTTTCAGCGCTGAGTTTAGGCAAGTTATTGTAAAAGCGACTTACCGTTAACTGCAGCTCGATATCCTGACCTCCTAATTATGTCCAAATATTCAGAATATTTTTCCTTTCAAATCGATAATGATGCACAATTCAATCCATCGATGACTAGTAATTATCTAACATTTGTTAAATCCCTGTATTTCTCACAAAAATCACGCAATTTTAATAGCATTGCACTTTGAGTACTATCAGGCATTTCTTCATTACGTCAAAACACAAGTGACGCATCTCATGAATATTTATGAGATTACGTCAAAAATTGATCATGTGACTAGATTCCTAAACAACGCAAGATGGTGATTTACTTCCTAAACAAGTACGTTATTTTACGAAATCTTTTAATTCTCATTTAAAAAACTGTGTTTAAAAAACAGTTTTTTAAACCCAATTTTTCACAGGGAACACGAATTTGGGGTCAAATTTGCAATTTGTGTCTTCTTTTTCGATTTTGTCGATCGCTCACGCGATCGTCTATATACTGTACACCGCCTTCGGCGGCACCTATTTTAGCGCCATATTTATGGGGACCGGTATACTAGAAGTGTTCCAAAGAAATCAACACTAAGATAACAAGAGTTTCCAAAAATTATATTCCGATATTCCAAAATTTAATAATGATATTCAATAAAATTAACAACAATTTATATTTCAAATTATGGTCACACAACGTCACTTGCTCGATTCAAAGGATTCCCCAAATTTCTATGGTCGATACAATGACCTTGTCAGCAAATAAAATTTATCATTGAGTCAAATGCTGACTGACGTTTTTCATACCAATTGTTAGTCCATTATTTATACACTGAATTGACGACGGATTCTTTCCGTATTTCCTGATCATGACAACGAGCAAACGGCGGATGTGACCGGTCGGCAGGGGATGCTCACTCCTCCATGGCACCTGATCCCACCTCTGATGTTTTGGAGGTCCGTGTTTGCTCTGCTCTTATTTTGTATATTGTTTAATGGACGTTGAGACTGAATACTATTCGTTATCTCCATATCCTTCAGATAAAGTAAATTTCTAATATGAAATTTCATAAATAATAAATAAATAAATGATCACAAATTTCAATTAAAATACCTGGACATCTCACAAATAGTCTGGTAGGAACTACCAATTGAATAAAATAATTCCACAAGTCTGGGCTGACTATTCAAAATAACTCCTTAAAAAATTCCACGTCCGTCCACTATCATCTAAAAATCCCAACTGACTTATAAAACTAAATGTTAACCCAAAGTGACGTAGCACGACCCAACGTGACGTTATAAACCGCGAAATCACGACACATTCTAGGTAAGACCTGTACATAATTTCCCGAGACCGGAAGTAATGGAAAACGAAAGTATACATATGAAATGACAATATGACTTATAAAGAAGGTAAAACAATGATGTACAACAAGTTTAAATGTAGTTTTAACATACAATAATGATGAATAAATCTTCCGGTCGGAATAAATTAAAACCACAAATAGATAACCATACATTTTCAATATATATAGTCAAAATCGTTACACCACCCCCTCACTACAAAAGATTCGTCCTCGAATCTTGGGGATAAAAATGATTTTACACATTTAATAAATTCATCAATAAATACAATCTTCATAACATTTACAAATATTAACAATTTAACCATGAAACCATCTTACCAACTGTTCAACAACAGTTCAGTAACACATATATACAATGTAAATACAGAGACATGTATATTCTTCTTTAAGAAAAGTCCGTCTGCGTTGCTGCATTAACTGTGATCAGTAAATACTGATTCTGGAAGTAGAAGAAAGGACTGGATGGAGAAAAGGAACCAGAAGTCTCTGTCGAGACTGTAGCTCTACTGGTTTGTACTTTAAACAAAGAAAAGAAAAGTGGCAGTTGGGACTTGAAACTTCACAACAGCAATAAACAGAATAATGATCATGTATCTCAGTGTACACTACTTGCATGTTACATTATACATGTACTATAATCAGACTATTTACTGTATTCGAAATTGCATTTTTTAAGTATTTCACAGAAAATTCTATTTTTAGTAACCATGGCAACACCGTTCTTCGAATTCAAAAACTGATATACAGATATATGTATCTTAGTGTAGTCTACTTGTGTGCCATGTTATATGGAATTCAGACCAAAACTGTAGGAGGAGTAGCATTTTGAATGATTTTCACAGAAAATTCTATTTTTAGTAACCATGGCAACACCGTTCTTCGAATTCAAAAACTGATACACAGATATATGTATCTTAGTATATTCTACTTGTGTGCCAAGTTATATGGAATTCAGACCAAAACTGTAGGAGTAGCATTTTGAATGATTTTCACAGAAAATTCTATTTTTAGTAACCACGGCAACACCGTTCATCAAAATCAAAAACCGATATACAGAATTATGTATCTTAGTGTAGTCTACTTGTGTACCAAGTTATATAGAATTCAGACCAAAACTGTAGGAGGAGTAGCGTTTTGAATGATTTTAACAGAAAATTCTATTTTTAGTAACCATGGCAACACTTATCGAAATCAAAAACCGATACACAGAATCATGTATCTTAGTGTGGTCTACTTGTGTGCCCAGTTATATTGAAATGAGACCAAAACTGTAGGAGGAGTAGCATTTTGAAAAATTGTTTACAGACAGACGGACGGACGACGGACGCATTACTATCGCATAAGCTCTTCTGGTCTCTGACCAGTAGAGCTAAAAATCGACAGGTGGGGAAAGTCCTACAGGTCCGCCAGAGCAGGTATTGTTCCTGGCAGCAGATGGTAGGCTGAGGTCCAGAGGCTCTTCTAGGGCAGTGACTGCAGGAACGGGGGATGCGAGTTCCACAGGAGTGTAAGCAGGAGTGCCCAAAGACTCGGGAACAAAGGTCTTGGGATCCTTGGGGTCCTGAAACGACATCAATTCAGGAAAAGATATACCAGAAAAATCCAAGTGCAACAGATCCAATGGGTACTCCTGATGCGGAGACTCCGCAGAAGAAACGTCAGAGTACACAGGAGAGGGCGGTCTTACAGCTGTTTCTGATAGATGTGTCTTGGCTGCTGGTCTTTTGTTTTCAATGACAGGCTTACTCCGGTGCACAGTTTCTTCATGTTTTGTTAGTAGGTACTTCCTGATATTTGGTACAGAATAGTAGCAGAAGGAACAGAAGACTCTGTCACCATGGGTATTCCTCCTGTGACGAGACAGTTTGTGTTTTGAAAAGAACCTCCGTCCACAGTCATCGCATTGATGTAGGGGTTCTTCAGAGGGAGCAGAAAGGTACCCAAGATATCTGTGAACACTTATAATAAATATAAAAAAATTAAATACAAAAGTTCACCAACACAAATTTACATGTAAATATTTCAATCTTTGGTCTGATGGACTATTAAATTGTTGGGCATTTTGGGTCCCATGGGCACGGGTGTTTCTATCACTGGGTGGTACAAACCACTTTCTCATTCTCAAAAAATATGGTTTCAATCTGTTCACATGTACAACTTTTGAGTTGGAAGTTGAAGAAGTCTTAATTTTAAATCAAATCTGACTCTTTTCTAACTATAGTGTAGGGTCCCTCCCATTTACACATAAGTTTGGTGATTTCCCCTTCATTTTCACTGGGTTGAATAACAAAACACCATCCCCTAGGGAAAAAGTTTGGTCATTGGTCTTTAGGTCATAATATTTCTTTTGTCTGTCATTAGCTTTCAAAATATTCTCACGAGCACATTCATGCACATTCCACAATTTTGTTACAAGGTCTTGTACATAATCGGACACTATTGTGCGGTCTTGGCATTTTCCATACAATAAGTCAACCGGTAAGAGGGGTTCACGACCGGACACGGAGATTCCTTAGTGCTCTCTTGAATAGAGAACCTGTATGCTAGCATCATAAATGGTAATTTTCTGTCCCAATCTCTGACTTTTGACAATGGTTTTACTAAGCATATCAATAATTGTCCTGTTAATTCTCTCTACGAGTCCATCACTTTGAGGGTGGTAAGGAGAGGTTCTTGTTTGATCAGTTCCAAGGGCTTTACAGAGTTCCTTAAAAAGATTAGACTGGACTTGTCTCCCTTGGTCGAAATGAATTTGTAAAGGCAATCCATGATGAAAAATGAAATCAATCAAGAAATCGGCAATGGTACTTGCTTCCTGATCTATCATAGGGTAGGCTTCTGCCCATTTCGTGAAATAATCTGTAATAACCAATATATATTTGTGTCCTTTCTGGGTCTGTGGCATCTGGCCCATTATATCAAGAGCTATTCTCTCTTAGGGTGCACCAACATTGTATTGGGCCATAGCTCCTCTAATTTGTTTGGAAGGGGTTTTACGCTTTTGACACACAGTACACTTCTCAATCCATCTTCTGGTGTGGGACATATAATCTAACCAATAGAATCTTTCCCGAATTTTGTGTATGGTCTTGGTTATGCCTAAATGACTTGAAAGTAAAGAGTCATGTAATAAAGTTAAAATTTCATTATGCCAACATTTTGGTACCAACAGTTGCAGTCTTTCAGAATTTTTATCAACATCCACCCATCTTCTGTATAAAACACCATTAACAAGTTCAATTCTTTTCCACTGTGATCAATATGATTTGAGGGCTGGGGATAGGTGAGAAACTTCATGCCACTTAGGAGGTTCATCTTTGTATTTTTCTTTCAGGGAGAAGAGATGTTTCAGAACAGGATCTTGTCTCTGGGCTTGTGACAGTTCATCATTGGACTTAGACTGGAACCAAGAAAGGTTATCGTCCCCTGAAACTGAAATGGGTTTCACTGTAGACATGGTATTGACTTGATGCTGATCATCGACTGATTCGTAGTCCAGACAGGAAGTTTGGGTTGACACATGAACAACAGCTTCACTGGAATGAGTGATTTTGTCTTCTTGTTTCTCGCAAAATTTACAAGAAATGCATGGTCGACGAGACAAACCGTCGGCATTAGAATGTTGTTTTCCAGGACGATGCCGAATGTCAAAGTTGTATGTATCAAGAACTTGGATCCACCTAGTTAGTTGAACCTCAGGATTTTTAAAACGTCGTAACCAGCTAAGAGCACCATAATCTGTCCTAACAAGAAATTTTGTTCCAAATAAATAGTAATGAAAGTGCTTAATTGCTTCAACAACAGCTAAGAGCTCTTTCCGGGTAATACAATACTACCGCTCATGTTTGGACAGACACCTGCTAAAAATATGCATCTTCATGAACCTGGGACAAAACAGCACCGATAGCTGTACCACTAGCATCGGTATCTAATATAAATGACTTGGACATATCTGGGTAGGACATAGTAGGTTTTGTCATTAAAGCAGATTTAAGACGCTGAAAAGCAATATCACATTCTTTGGTCCATCTGAACTGGGCTGTCTTCTCGGTCAATTTATGCAAAACCTTCGCAATGTCAGCAAATCCTTTGATAAAACAGCGATAATATGAAATGGTTCCAAGAAAGCTTCTTAGGTCTTTCACATGAGAGGGTATGGGCCAATCCCTGACTGCTTCAATTTTACCGGGACATGGTTCGATACCATGTTCAGACACTTTATGTCCCAGAAATTTGACCTTTCTCTGAAACAAATTGCACTTCCTTCGAGATATCTTAAGTCCAGCATGACTTATACGTTTCAAAACATCACCAAGACGATCCAAATGGGTCTCAAAGGAATCAGAAAGGATGATGATATCATCGATGTAAACAAGACAAGTCTCCCATTGTAATCCAGCTAAGACACTCTCCATGAGTCGCTCAAAAGTCGCGGGACTATTACAAAGACCGAAGAGCATCTTATTAAACTCGTACAGTCCGCTATTTGTTACGAAAGCTGTTTTCTCTTGGTCTGACGGATCCATTTTTACCTGCCAGAAACCTGACAGAAAATCAAGTACAGAAAACCATGAAGATCCGCGTAAAACGTCTAGGGAGTCATTGATTCTGGGCAGAGGATAAGACTCTTTTATTGTGACTTCATTGACTTTACGGTAATCGACACAGAATCGTATGGAGCCGTCTGATTTGCGCACAATGACAATAGGGGAAGCCCAAGGAGATTTAGAGGGTTTAATAACACCAACATCTAACATTCGTTTCAATTCTGTCGAAACTTCCTCTTTTTGGTTTAAGTGTATACGTCTAGGGGCTTGTTTTATAGGACGGGCTTGACCCGTATTTATCTTGTGTAAAACACAATCTGTTTCTCCCAAATCGTCTTTAGAGGTTGCAAACACACTTGAATAATTACGCAGAAGATTGCACACTTTCGTCAATTCTACATCGCTTAAATTGTCTCTACATGAGTCAAGAACAACTTTGATATGGTCAGGAACAGACACATTGTCTTCTGGTACCTTTAAAATGTCAAGGTTATTCAAAGTATGCGCATTCATTTTATCACAAGGTCGATTTTGAAATGATACTACATCACTCTCAAGAACTATCTCACATTCTGAGGTAACCGTATTTTTGTAGATGGTTTGTGGAGTATCAGAAACATTGACAACACGCACAGGTATTTCAGATTTATTAGGGTCAGAAACACTTTTCCCGACTAGAATTCCTTTCTTTGACACAGATGGACTTATATCCGTAACAACAGCCGTTTTCCCAAATGGCTGATCACCCAAAATTCTCGTTGGAATTATCATTTCGCTCGACGGAGGTATCACTACATTTTCAGTCAACGACAGTTTGAATAGGGTCTGTATTTGGCTGTGAAGTCTACAATTAACCGATTCACCATTTAACTTGAGCGTACCCTCACCAAGTTTCATTTCACAATTATTATCCCTCAGGAAATTATATCCTAGTACCGCGGGTACCTCAATATCTGCTACTAACATCCTATAGCTATAGGGTTTACCATCAATAACAAAAGTCATCTGGGCGGCTCCCGCCGGGGTAATCATTTCACCAGCCACTTTCAATTTCCCACAATTTCTATTCAAACTCGGTTTTACTTCCCCTGAAATTTCGTCAAAAATTCGTCTATGAAACACAGAAACTGAGGCTCCAGTATCAATCAAACAATTTATTTTTCTATCATTCAATTTTGCAACAACAAATAAACTATCACTGCGGGCCTCTTTCTTGAGGTTTCGGACCTATCCGCAAAGGTTGGTCTGTCGTTCATTCTTTGGGAGGAAATGTTTAATTTTCCCGATTGTAGATCATACTGGCGTTTTCTACACTTATTTTTAA
The DNA here is from genome assembly GCF_032062105.1 of Saccostrea cuccullata. NCBI lineage: Eukaryota > Metazoa > Mollusca > Bivalvia > Ostreida > Ostreidae > Saccostrea > Saccostrea cuccullata. The sequence goes on from NW_026922683.1 coordinate 129,952, forward strand.
AATGACCCAGTTTCCCACAATAGAAACATTTCTTTGTCTCACTTCTGTGATCTGAGAGGTCTGATCGCGAGACATTGGTCTGGGAATTTTCACCAATTACATACAGGTTTTGATAGCTGTGGTCACAAATCTCTTGCTGGTGACGCAAATGTGGAGTATTTGTGTACTTCCGATTTCTGCTCATTTTGAATGCTTCAAATTTCAACGCAAGGTTTAACGCTTCGTCAATATTTTCGGACGCGCTCTGACAAATCGCCCATTCCATATCTTGATCATGTAAGGTATCGCGGAAACATTTATATGCCGAAGTATCCCTAACTTCACACGGGGCTGTGGGGTAAGCAAGTCTGGCTAATCGTTTTATATCTTGGGCTAATTCAGGGAGGCTTTCGTCTCTTTTCCGATACCGACTATTCATTTCTGCGCGGTACATTTCAGTTTGATTCTTTGGTTCGAAACGAGTTTGGAGAACAAATTTCAACTCAAAATAATCGTCAAGCTATGGGGCCTCAGGTCAGTCAAAACACTTCTGGCTGAGCCTCTCAAACAAGCTGCTAATTGTAGGGCTTTAATCTCACTGGACCAATTATTTAACCGACATACAATTTCAAACTGAGTGATAAAGTCTGTCCAACTAGATCTGCCGTCATAAGTGTCGGGTTTTGCTCTGACAGTCTGTCGAGTCTGGTTTTGATTTTCATAATTTGGTCTGAACGGATTAAAATCCGATGGTCTATCTAAAACATTATGAGGGTGTACCTGTGTTCGCGAATCAAACGAACGAAATTGTGACTGGTTTGCGTCACTGGGCAGAGTAGGTCTATTGTCATCAGGCTCACTCACTCTGTCAATCGTTCTGTAATCACTGTACTCACTTCTACAGTCTGTCATGTCATGGTCTTTGTCAACCAAACGTTCTAAAGTCCTTGTAAGTTTCTGTAACACCGTCGAAATATCACAAATCTGGGACTGCATAGAATTCACTTTAGTCTCAATATCAGGACTTGGTTCACCCCCACCCTGGTCATTGGGGTTCACATTACAACCACGGGATTCTGCCATTTTACTTTTTTTTCACCGGGGAAAATCTAGCAAGTGTAAATTAAGAATAACAATTTTTCCTGCACGAATAAATTTATCCTATCACACTGCTGCCACCAAAATGTAACGTTTTCGCCGTTACGAGTTCGTAAGATAGGATAAAATAATTATTTATTACCAAATTGGTATTTGTAATATATAAGCCTGGTCGCGGCTAAGATCAGGCTTCGGGGCCACCAACCTATAAAAATCTCACCTCAAAACTCACCCTCAAATCTTAGAATTCTGCCTCACCTGAAATTTTCCTAAAATGCCGTGCCACCAACATTTCTGAAATTGGTCTCACGTTAGCTGAGATTAGAGAAAAAATTCAGATTTATTTACATAGTTACGAGCGTGTTTTTTCCCGCAATGATGTACAAAACAGCTGATTCAGGTAAGAACTCTACTTTCACTTTCAAAATATTTACATTTTTTGTTGAAAACGTGTAAATTTACATTGCGCATGTATTTCAATGCAATCAATGACGTCACATACGTCACATGTAAATAGCCGTCTGTCACCCTGTCACCCTATAATGGCTACAGATGCAGATTTGGCGATGGCTCTTGCTAATTCTGAAGACAACTTGTATTGTTCGGCTAGTTCTGGAAATTTATTTTAAAAAAAACCCTAATTGGACCGAGTTGGAAAAGAAGGTGTTGGTAGAGGAGGTTCATAAACGAGAGACGGTTTTGTTTGGGAAATTTAAAGGCCCGGGGGGTGGCAAAGCAGCCAAAGACTCTGCATGGGCGGAGATTGCAGAGGCTGTGAATGGGTATGTTCTCCGGAAAGTTCCGCATTGTTTATTTTTTTTTTGCAATCACATGATCACACGATGGCTGCTTGATGACGCCTGTTTGGCGGTTATACGAGAAAATAATTGAAACATACGATAAGTCCATTACTACTTCATTATATATATTTAAGTCTTGTATAACTTCATAATTTACTTCTTTCTTTTATATTTCTTGCACATTGTTAGGCCTATCAGTTCTGCTTTCGGTAATATGCTGTTCGATATCTCTTGATCAGGTCTGGTACAATGAATCACTAGATTTACTCATTTAGCAACGAGTACGTAGCTTGATTTAGCTACGTAGCTTGATTTAACTACATAGCTTTATTTACCTACCTGGGGTAACTTTATTTAGCTACCAAATCAATTAATTTCTAGGAAAAAAAATTCTCATAGTGTGCAGAAAATCTCATTTTGCTGCAGTGATCATTTTCAACTTTGAACTTATTTGAAAACAACTCATGAAAAAATCTTTCTTGGAAAAATGTCTTTTTCTGTGCAATTGCAATCAAAGTTCTGAAAGTTTAGGGGTTATTGTATGGGTTCAAAAGTTATAGCCAAGGTTAACTGTTGATTAAGCCATATACTATAGGGTAAATTCACAGTGCATTGGACACCCTGTTCTTCAACAACTTATATAGCAATATCATAACCCAACTTAGCACAGATCCATGGTGGGGCCGTTCAGTGTTTTCAAGGGGTTCCAGTGTTTTCAAGGGGTTCAAGATCACTTTTACTTGGTTTATTATAAACATTCAATAATTCTGCAACCCCCACCAGGCCCAAACAACTAATGTTCCTTGTGATAGATAAATTATTATTATCGTATTATTTTTTAATTTTTTAACGTTGTTAATTATTCAGTATAATTAAAAATGTGATAGCATTCATCTCAAAGTGCACTCAGAAAGAACCACATTTGACTAATTGTGTTCTGATGTTTTCTTATGTTCTTTAGAGTCAGTGGCGCTGGAATGCAGAGAACTGGTGGTGAGGCTAGTAAACAATATAGCAACTTGAAGCAGAGAGGTAATTAAAATGTTAATATCTTGGCATAGTAGAAAAGCATAACAAATGTAAACATTGAGTAATATAAGTGTTCATCAAATATTAGAAAGTTAATCAGATATCCAAATGATTTCCCTCCTATTATCTGATTATTTCAGTTTATAGGTGGAAAAACATTTGTATACCTGATTAATGATTATTTTTCCAAGATATGGATATATTGTGAATGATAAAGAGCGATAATATGGTTGAAACAAGGCCATCCTTAAAAAATTGTTTGTTTGGAATTGCCGCCTGAAGGGTTTCAGACACAGGAGGGAGGGATGGAAATTTTTTTTTTAAATTGAAGATAAATTTTAAATTTTTTATAAAAAAAATCTCAGTAAACAGTAAATACATTTTCTGGCTTAAAAAAAAGTATCTACCATCAACAGAAAAACCTAATTTTACACAGATCTGACACTTCATTTCAGTGTTTTGTTTGGTGCATGTGATACATGGAATGGGAAAATAAACTGATTAGATAAAAAAAAAAAATCTTTCTACTTTTGGTCAATAATTTTTTTTCAGAAGGGGGAATTTCAGAGATGGGAGGCATTTTCAAACAAAACATAATTTTATTTTGGCCCAACAATGAATCTACAAGTACATGTATGTAGCCTTGCCTTGCATGTTTTGTACTGCCACCGTAGAAAGAGTTAATTTTTACGATTCATTGGTCCTTATATTAACTCTCAAACAGTCGGAGGTTCGTTTGATGTAAAGCTCCGGCAATTGTAACATAATGTTTTCAAAGATACAGATAGCAAAAATTTTAACTATTTCTTTCGCTTCAGTTAATCTGTTGAGGACATCTTAACTCAATTTTCTCTCTTTTTTTTAAGTATAAACCAGTAAAGTTACAGTCTCGTCAGAGTCTTCTGGTTATTACAGTAACCTGAGATTGTATAGTACATGTAGTTATGTGTGCAGTCAGCAATGTTTTTTCCATTTTTCATAAACAAGGATTTTTTTTTTAATCAGCAAAGGGAAAACTATCAAGAGATGAAAAGACCAAAGACAGGAGGTGGCCCAAAGCCCCCTTCACCTTCAGTTGCTGAGCAGTGCATTCTTGATTGTTTGGAGGGAAGACCTTCCCTTGAAGGAATAGCTGGAGGAATTGATACAGCAGGTTGCCGTTGCAAAGTTCCTCTTATAATGTTGCAACTATTGAATATACTTTAAATCATGATTTAGATATTCTTGACAAGTGGTCTTCCAAATGGCTTATGAAATTTAACCCATCTAAAACGAAAGCATTATTCTTTACATTAAAATCCAATTATTATCTCCCAAAATTACAATTTTAACGATGTAATCTAGAATACATAACCTCTCATAAGCATTTGGGTTTACTTTTGAGCCAAAATCTTAATTGGTCTGATCATATAGACAATATAGTTAAACAGGCTTACCAAAGACTAGGTCTTTTAAAAAAGCTGAAATACAATATCGGTAGAAAAACTTTATCTAAAATGTACATAACATTCATTAGACCGCTACTTGAATATTGTTCAATAGTTTGGGACGGGTGTTCTTTACAAGATGTTGAACGATTAGAAATGGTACAGCTTTATGCTGCAAGAATTATTACAGGGTTACCAATTATCGCTTCAAGAGATGCATTATATTTAGAAACAGGATGGGAACCTCTTGCAGATAGGCGAAAAGTAGCAAAACTTAATACTATGTACAAGGTACATCACAACTTAGTACCCGATTATTTAAAAAGTATTTTTCCCGCAACAAGACGTAATGAATCAAAGTACGATACACGCAATAGAGAGGACTACACTATTCCTAGATGTAGACTTGAAATATTCAAGAAATCTTTTGTTCCTCATACAATAAACCAATGGAATAGTCTGAGTATCACCACTAGAAACAGCATATCTTTTAGCAGCTTTAAAAATAACATACATAAAAAACCAGCAGACCACCCTTCTTATTTCTCCCATGGTAATAGACGACTTAATATCATACATACTAAACTACGACACAATTGCATTTTAAATTATGATCTTTATAGAAGAAACATTATCGAGAGTCCTAACTGTTCATGTGGTACACCAGAAGACCCATATCATTTTTTCTTTGTATGCAATAAGTACCAATATGCTAGAGAAAAGCTATTCAGAGATTTACTGTGTCTTACGAAACCAAATATCAAATTGAACATTATTGATTGTCATTTACTTCTGTGGGGAGATGAGTCACAAAATGTAGAAATCAATAAATATATTTTTCAGTCAGTTCATAAATTTATAAGAGATTCTGGTAGATTTAATTAACTATTACTGCCTAACACTTACACTCTATATATCTATATAATTATATATTTATCATAATTATGTAACAAATGTATGTTTCATTTTAACAAACTTGTTTGTACATCAATATTCCTTTTCACTTATTTTCCCTATGTATATATATTGACAGTTGTATGGTGAGAACCTAGTAAGTTGTTAGAACTTGTGTTCAAACCATTTGTATAGTATTTATACAATAAAATATGTTCAAACCAAACCAGGTTGCTAATTGCATGAAATCTTACTGTTTATATTCCATTATGGAATTGCTAGGAAAGAAAAACAAATCCTGAGTGAAATACATGTATACAAGACTGATATAAAGGTTTTATTACATAAATATAACAAAACAGTTATGATCACTGCTGAGAATAATCTAACTATATTTCACAAGTTCTTAAAATATTTGAAGTCAAAAGTGTCGGTATCGCCTGGTTTTGTTTTAATAGATTTCTGGTTTAAAAGGTAATTGCGGTTTTTGGCTAATTAGAGCATTCAAAACCTTATTCACACCGAAAAAAAGAATATTATATCTTGTGATTGAAAAATATCCATATTATTTATTATTTTATCTTTTTTATCGTTATTAACTGAGAAATATTCCAAAACAAGTTGCACTGTGACAGAAATATGTAGACAAAATATCACCTCTCTCAGTGATTCGGTCGCACTATGACCTCTGATCCCCAAATAACATTTGCACAGAATTGAACATATTTTCTCTTCAATAGGTTCATCTAAGAAAGATATAATGCAAATGTAAATATAAGGCAGTTGATCTGTCAGACATGGGCAACAGTTTGCAGGCCGGTCTGACAAATCAACTGTTGCTCTTAACCACACTCAACAACTACATAATAATGAATATATGGTATAAGACTATAATTTTAAATTAACTATGAAAAGTTGTATAGTTTAATGAATTAAAAAAAATTAATTTTCAATATTTTTTCAAAACAGATCCAGCATCAGAAGTGTGTGGTCCACCATCAATTTTGAAAAAGAAAGAGGAATCAGAAGGTAAAATTATAGGATATTGGATCTTACATGATCTGTAGTTGAATATGCATGATTTTTATCCAACGAGCTGTGTGGTTTTTATCCTCAAGCCTTGGTGAGGGGATAAAAACACACAACGAGTTGGATAAAAATCATATCTAACTACAAATCATGTGAGGTTCTTTTTATCCCATGTTTTTTACACCACAAATAATGCTTCAACACTGTCTTTATATAGGACTTCACTTCATTTTACTTCATACCTCTATTGCAAAACCCATTGTGACGTCACAACTGTGTGATATGAAAACTATTTATACGGTCTCGTCTGAAGGACCGGTCTTCACGTTGCACCCCACAATTTTTTTACCCAAAATTTTTATGGATACAGGTCTATAAATGGCTTTGATCATTTCGACTTTAAAAGTAATTAACTCTTAACATTACAATAGCATTACGATTATTTACTCTTGCATGTATAAACAATAGTATTACAGTAATTAAAAGAAACATCTAGCTTTTACAAATGAATAAAAAAACAAACAACAAATAGAATATACTGTAAAATCCCATATATCATGAATTTTTATAGCAACAGTTCCAAATTTCTCTGTGTAGGAAAATAATTTCCCCCTTAAAATTAAGATCACAAAAAGATAATGTGTATAAGTTTATTCATTCCGATTATTTCAGTTGTGATAGAATAACACATGATGATTTGATTTTCCGGGAACCTGTGATCTGTTTTATACTTTTAAGTTTCCTGGATTTTGCAGATAGAAGTAAACCATCCTCCAAGAAAAGAAAGACCACCACTCAGGACCTTGAAGAAAAAAACTATGACATTAGAGCATGAGAAGATGAGAGAAGAAATTCAGAAGATCAAGTTAGAGAAAGAAGTCTTCGAAATAAAGAAATCGTATTACAACTTAAAAGTTCAAATGTTCGTTAATGAGCATCCTGAGGTGGTGGCTCAGATACTCCCAGTACATGAAGTTTAATTTTTAATATCCTTTTATAGATGACTTTCACATTTACAAGAGTTATTTCCCTTGGCAAGGGCTATTTGGAATTTGGAAACAGTTATAACCATCTCTTTTCATCATCACTCCATAATAATTTTATTCAATTCACTTTCTTTACAATTTCCATGTTAGCATACAGTCATGACATTAAAAACTTATAAATCAAATCTCTACGTATTTGTCCGTCGTCTGTCGTCGTTGTAAACTTTTTACATTTTTATCTTCTTCTCAAGAACCACTGGGCCAAGTTCAACCAAACTTGCCACAAAGTATCCTTAGGTAAAGGGGATTCAATTCAAGGGGAAGTAATTCAGAAATAGTGAAAATTTGGTGGTATGTTTTACAAATCTTCTTCTCAAGAACCACTGTGCCAGGAAACTTGAAACTTATAGGAAAGTATCCTCAGGTAGTGTACATTCAAGTTTGTTCAAATCATGACCCCCAGGGGTAGGGCCGGGCCACAATGGCCGATCATAATTTTACAAAGAAATATATAAGGAAATTCTTTAAAAATCTTCCTCTCAAGAATAGCAAAGGCATGAATGATCATATTTATATGCAAGCATCCTTTGTTAGTGTTGATTCAAGTTTGTTCAAATCATACCCTCTTCCCTTTAGGAATTTGTTGGAACCTCTTTTGGGTTTAAACTTTTCAATAATAAATTCATTTCTGCTTTTTTTTTTTTTTTTTTTTTAAAGCTACTGTGCTCAGGTGAGCGATGTGGCCCATGGGCCTCTTGTCTGTTATGCTCCTTGCCTTGTGGTAATACAGGAACAACTCAAAATTCAACCAAAACTTAAATTTTTAATAGATTCAATTGAAATATTACAGGTATTTTGCAAAGGATCCAGTTAAAAGAATTATGTATTTGTCATGACAACATAAAAGATCTCTTTAGAATGTGAAAGTCATTTGATATGTAAAAAAAATTCTTCATTTTCAGTACCATGTATCAAATGAAGCTTGGTTATAAAGGATATACATATGTATCCACATGTATGGATTAATATCAAAACATAGGTGTAATTTATGGCATTTTTCATGAAAAATATTTTGCTGTTTGTAAACTTTTACACCAAACACTGAGGGGAACTAAATGGTGTTTCTTTGTATAATATACATGTACACTTTTTTATGTACATTGTAAAAATACTTACATGTACACATACCGTATATCGGGTTATTTTAGTGGGGTGCTAATTTTGGCTTATTTTGGCATTTTGATGATAGTCCGCTAAAATATCAATCTTTAAAATAGTCAGTACTCTTATTAGTGTGGATTTTCAAAAGGTTGAAACCCTGCGTCCGCTTAAATAAATTACGCCAAAATTATTGGCATACCTTTGAGTAGACAAAACGCCAAATTTTACACCCGACAAGAAAACCTACTATATGGTATATGCTTTTCTGATCACTTTTTGGCCAATGTCCATCTAACCCTTTTTAATATCTATTTGGACTTGCTCACAAGATCCAGTGGAAAAAATTAAAGTAATCTTAAAGAAATTCAAGAATCTTATATGAAGTTATTGTGAAAGCACCCTCAAGCAGTACAGATTCAAGTCTGTTCAAATCATAGTCTCCATGATAGGGTGAAACCACAATAGCTTTTTTGTTTGTTTGTTGCTTAATATTTCTTTCAATAATTTTAGTCAGTGGATAACTGCAAATTTAGATTTATACTGGACATAGGACCACTGAGCAGTGAAGGATCTTTTTCGTGCCAGCAACTTCTGTGACACGACCTGGATTTTCATGGTCTTGTTTGAAGCACTAGTCTTGGTTTGTGGACTCAAATTATATCCTGACCCTACGATACTGGTACTTTGACAATATGGAGCTAAATATTTTCATATAAATGAAGGGGGAGAAAAATCTAATAAAGTTCTTTTGATGGAGAAGTCAAGGTAACTCAGGTGAGCATTGTGACCCAAGGACCTTTTATTTAATGGAAAACTAAGTTTTAAAATTAGATGTTAATGGTATATATGTAAGAAGTAAATAAATGTATTAGTAGAACAAACAATGGTGTCTTTATATTTATATAATGCTACAGTGTTCAAAGTATGAAATTTCATGGACTGGACACTCAGAGTGAAAGAATTTGATGTGTATTTTATACCTGAAATATGTGTCTTTAATGTGATCCCTCACTGTGCGACCCTGGACATCCTCTGGAAGGGGCACTTCACAGACTTCATTTATTGCAGTGATCTCGGGGACATCTCTTAATATGTCTCCCCTATCCAGGCCGATGTTATGGAGGACGGCACATGCAGTGATCACCCGGCAAGCCCTCTCTGGGCCGGTTCTCAGGCCTGAATGCAGGGCGTTGAATCTTTTCTTTAAGACTCCAAAGGCCTGTTCTATTGTCACTCTGTGCATTAAAAAAATGGATATGATGTGAATGTGATGATACAAATATTTGAATGCATGCTCAATTAAAAAAAAAAAGGGGGGAGTATATCATTGTACCAACCTGGTTCTGCTATGAGCGGCATTAAACTTTTGTGTGGCTGATGTCTCTGTAGCTAAGTATGGCGTTAATAAATATGGTTTTAACCCATATCCTGAGTCCCCCAACAGCACTCCTTGCAGCTGTCCTTAAAATTAAATGAAAGAAATTCTTCAGCAAACCATTATATAAGGATACAGATTGGAAATATCGAGTAATAATTTAATTGAATCCCATTTCATAAGGCCATGCAAATTTAATTCCTTGGTTCTCAAGCCTTTTTCTTTTAAAGAAATATGTTGAGGGAGGGAGGCATTTTAAATTGTACAAAACCTCAAAAAATGGTGAGGCACTTTATTTCTTTTTTTTAATTTTATTAATTTAGCAATAGAGAGGGTCAATGAGGTACACTTGTAAGAGATGAGGGAGGATCTGAGAACCAAAAAACTCATTTTTATTGGCCTAATTACCTTCCTCCATAACTCTGCAGAGGTGTGATTCCCGGAAAATTCTGGAATCATGGACGCTACCAGGCCACTTAGCAACCACGTCCCTGATTTTAAATCGAGCATCACACATCATCTGTATGAAATGGTGAAATTTTTAAGTACAATTTAAACATGGAATCATATTTTAGTCTGATTAATTTTTGGGAGCCGATGCATGTTTTTAGTTTCTATTTTAAATATTTTGAAATCATTTTATATATGTGAAGACATAAACCTTTCGAAAGAGAGAGAGAGAGAAAGTGTTACTAAGAATTTACTGTGGCGAAAGAAGTCGATTTTATAGAATATTTTGAAGAAAAGAATGATTCCACTTGAGCATGGTGCTGTGGTCCCTTTTTTGAACCCCTCTAACTTTATCTAATTAACTCAAATCTTAATAATTTTACACCTAACCGATATTTTGTTATCAGTGTGGTACTAGTACATTACTTGCAAAAATTTTCATTGAAAACGGCGCTTTAGTTTTAATTAAGGTAATTAAGTAAACCCTCTAGTGGGAGTTAATTCCGGAATGTTGCGCCTGTCCGAGTTGGGTTTTGTGTCACATTAAGGTGGAATAACACACCAACTTTTTATTTCATAGATCTTTGAGTCATCCTTTTAAAACAAGGGATTTAGCATTGAAAGGTCGATACTAGCTCTTAAGCTATTTAGCTATTTTACATGAATTTTTTTGGTATTTTTTCAAATAAAATGAAAAAAAAAATTAATTATATCCAACTAAGATGTTTTCGAGTTAACAGTTTGCTGTAAATGAATGTATCATATTAATATCTATAAAATATGTAAAGAAAGGCTGGTTAGACTTTTTGATTTTTATTATAAAAAAATATTTATGAAAATAAAACACATTATTTGTGAATATTTTTTTAAACCTATGGTTTAAATCACCATAAAATCCAATTTTTAAAAGAAATTGAAACGAAATGGAGAAATTTTAGAGAAATTATTTTTTTTTAATATTTGGACGTAACCCGATCAAAATTAAATTGACACGGATCAAAATTAAAACAAAATTAATAAAATGCTAATTTACTTTGAATTACAATGGAAATTCATGAATTACAGTGACCCCTCTTACAAAACATAGCCTCGTTCTTTATTTTTTGCTTACTTTTAATTCCTGTAATTTTGCAAAGTTGCAATTAAGACCTAGAAGAATAGCTTTATTAATCTATTTGGGTTACTTTCTATATATTGTTTTTGCGCAATTAACCGGGGGCCACTTTTTGTACACTAAGTGCAATCAATCTTTTGAAATTCAGTTTTGAAATTTCAAAGTACCTGCACATTGATGGCATAATAACCTTTGCGACATATGTAATCAGCCTCGTTCACTTGTGGTGCTATTATCTTGACCATTGTCCCGTCAACACACCCCACAACACTTGGAAATCCTGAGAAAAGAGGTACATGTAAGGGTTTGGATATAAATATCCTGTCCTTTGATCTTAAAAATCCTCAATGAAAAGGAAACAGAGTACAAAGTTTTAACTGATAAAGGTTCTTCGAAAATCATGATTTTTTTTTTTTTGGTCTACATTTTTATGAAAAATTTCTCTTAATTGCAAATAATTTTTTTTTTAAAAAAAGTCCAGAAAAAAAAATCCAGAATATATGGTATATAACATGTGTAATGAATAAAAGTATGCATTTTCATCTTCGTAATTTTTAATCAAGCCATATTAATTTTATCATGATGTTAATATATGTATATAGAATGAAATAATTTGTGAAGTTGTGTATGAAGATGAGAAAAATCTTTAATGCCGTATTTGCCCCATAATACGCCCCTTTGACTAAGGCATAAAGCCCCTCCCCCTTTTTTTCCCCTGCTTTTAAAGCCCCCACAATTAAACAATGTAATTCAACAGAATATGAAACCACTTTGTTTTTAATGATATAAAGCCTTGATCTAATTTTTCATCAAAATATTGACAATGATTATGGCTTTATAAAATTTTAATAATGCATGTCACTACGGGGCATGCACCACTTTTAAGCTCATTTGGCATTAGGATGCTTTGTGTAAAGTATATGTTTTTAATTTGTCTTCATAAATTATACATGTCTTGTAACAAAACGTCATTTTACTTCGAAGGCAGATTTAGTTCAAGCGTTCCCATTAAATCCCATTTTTCGGTATGTACTGAGGCGCTTTATATATGACGATTAATTTATTATGGTGCATGTAATAGTACTAGTGCACTGTTTACGATTGATATATGGTTACCTTTCTGTGCTTGTAAAAACGTGCATGCTTTAGGTACAAATGGAGAACTTCGTGTGAATAGACTGCATGATACATTTGTGTTATATTTTACTTTATGTTTTAAGGTCTTCAATGTATAACGACCACATTTTGTACCTAATAAATGAACGGTCCAATATTTTTAATCATGGTAGCAATTTGAAGATATTATCAAATGAAAATGCTCCACCAAAGGAATTTACAAAATTTTGATTATTGTCCAATTAATATCACTTTGAATTTTACATTGAAGTCTATGGGCAGTGCATGTTTTTATAAGATATTGTAAAAAGTAATTTGAATTTCAAAGAAATCTCTTGGTGAAAATATGCATAAACTCCCTCTTTATTAAAATATAAAATAAAATAAATTATTTACCGCAGAAATTTTGTGAAATCAAAAATTTTCTTCTTTTCATCAAGGGCAGATAACTCTTCAAAAACTGTGAATGTGCAAAATGACCGTCTCCTTACATGTTATAAGTCTTGTGAATTTGGTTTATTTCACTTTTATCGTTTTCTAGCTGTGTGCTTTTAACTAGTTTAAAATTATTTAAAATCAGTCAAAATCCCTTCGTTATACATTGAATACCTTAATTTACTATTATGTGGTGAAATGCGTTAATGATCGGGTTCAAGCTACAGAATAAGTGAAGGTCATGGTCATGTGCAGACAAAATTTCTCACCGGCAATCTTATGGAATGCTGCCTTGATATTTCGGAGCTCCTCTCCACGGGGAAGGCTTATGAAACGCCCTGTAGGTTGGCACAGAAGGTCAGTGACTTGCCTTGTCGCCCTACCAGCTGCACTTTTCGAAACATTCAAGGTGTCTCCAATTGTCAGGTAGAAGGACCCTGTCGCGAAAAATCGCAACGAGACCAAGACTTGATGAAGGGGTGTCAGTGGATTGTTTCGGAGATTCGGGAACGCAAGGTTGTCTTTTAAGATATCGACAATGAAAAAAATAGTTGCAGGAAAAAATCTATATCTTTCAAATATCTCGCCATCGCTTAAACCTTCCAGTGGATTTGATCGATCCAAGATCCTCCTTGGCACACGTATAGCTTTTCGCCGACAACGTTGCAGACGCCTTCTTACAAAACTTCCAGCCATTTTGGTGAGTGATTTCACGTGAGTTTTTATTTGAGGTTACTGTTTACCAAACTCAAGATTTTCAGAGAAAACTCTGATTTTTTTCTCACCAGAGTCGGAAAAAACGTTGGTGGCACGCGCTTTTGAAAATATGTAAGATATAAGAAAAAAACTCAAAAGAATAGTGTGAGTTTGAAAAATATTTATTTGGTGGCACAGTTTGGTTAGAAAATCTCTGATTTTCTGCGAAATCTCAGATCTGAGAAAATATCAGGGTTGGTGGCCCCGAAGCCTGGTCTTATAATTTCTGGTAGCGAAATATAAATAAACCTGGTAGCGGTTTTTTTACTAAAGAAATCAACACTAAGATAATAAGAGTTTCCAAAAATTATATTCTGATATTCCAAAATTTAATAATGATATTCAATAAAATTAACAACAATTTATATTTCAAATTATGGTCACACAACGTCACTTGCTAGATTCAAAGGATTCCCCAAATTTCAGATAAAGTTGAAGTCAATTTCTAATTTGAAATTTTTATAAATAATAAATAAATAAATGATCACAAATATTAATTAAAATACCTGGACATCTTACAAATATTCTGGTAGCGACTACAAATTTAATAAAATAATTCCACAAGTCTGGGCTGACTTTTCAAAATAACTCCTTAAAAAATTTCACGTCCGTCCACTATCATCTAAAAATCCCAACTGAGTTCTAAAACTAAACGTTAACCCAAAGTGACGTAGCACGACCCAACGTGACGTTATAAACCGCGAAATCACGACACATTCTAGGTAAGACCTGTATATAATTTCCCGCGACCGGAAGTAATGGAAAACGAAAGTATACATATGAAATGACAGTATGTCTTATAAACAAGTAGAGCTTTTTTAAAAAGCTTCCCGTCTTTAGCAACAATCTTAAACTGTAAACTGATCTACACCTATCAGGCCGTATAATTCTTTTGAATTTCTTGATTTTGTATTTCTACATTAGCTTTTTACTGGCATTAGCCCTACCACGGTTGTCGCTCGGTCATCTCCGTAAACTTTGACTCGCCGAGAGCTTTCGGCAAACCTCGGCTGATTCCATTTCCTTCTTCAAACAAGAAAGGGGAAAAGAATAATAACAAATTGTAAAGCCTGCAAGCATTAGAAATCAAATTTTATTTATAATGAAGTTAAAGAGATCTTTTTATTTTTTGCTATACAAAAAATCATGTTATTAGGAATTAATTACTGCTGATTTTGTTGTTCGTTTTGTCATTTTTTTTTAAGATTGAAAATCTTGCAAAATTGTTAAGTCGTACGAAAATTAGATCATCAGAAAGTTATCTCCCTTGCCTTGAACAGCATTTCAACCAATGAAATAATTGAAAATTTTCTCATCATGCATTTTCTACCAATCACAAAAGAGAGGAAGTGCATAGTCCGAAGACTGTAAAAAACTTCAACTATACAATACCGTCTTCCAAGGAAGACGGTAATAAGGTAAAACAATGATGTATAACAAGTTTAAATGTAGTTTAAACATACAATAATGATGAATAAATCTTCCGGTCGGAATAAATTAAAACCACAAATAGATAAACACACATTTTAAATATATATACAGTCAAAATCGTTACAGTATCTTTAGTTTAAAGACAGAATTAAGCTCGCAGACCTTTAGTTTAAAGACTGAATTAAGTTTCAGTAATCATTCATATCAATTCTAGTCAATTATTCAATGCTACTTTTTCACCTTTTCAATGTATTGGGCAAATCTGATTCATTGTAATAGGTATTGTTAATAATAGTTCTGCTTACGTTCTACTGGTGTCTACAACCTGTGACCTAATTATAAAGTAACATATCAGATTACAGAGCAGTGCACTTCATGAAAAGAGAGAGAACATACTCTCCAGAAGTTGGTTTGGAGGAGCAGATCCCTCTCCTCGCTTTATGCCACCAAGGGATACAGTGGAATTTAGCCCAGATACACATATCCCTGCTTATTTTGACTTGGAAACTGGCCTATGTATCTGATATATAGATTTCTGAGCTTTACTTTCATAATCAAGTTTGTTTGCAATATAAACACATATGTTGGAGACCTGTTGGCGTTATCCGAATTAATGAGTAATCTTACAAATATTTTCAGCTTCTTTTCTGTAATTGTTTACCCAATTTCAACCATCTTGGTCTATACAGTAAAACCTTGTTAACTCGAAATCAATGAAACCAAGAAAATACTATAAGATATCCAAGGATTTAAGATATGAAGTGTAAAATACTTAAAAAATGAGTGGTTAGACTTCACTTCAACATATTCATGGTATTTGAGATAGTGTTTGGGATACCGTAGTTCAAGTGTACGCAGCGGAGCCTAATTTGTACAGGAAACTTTTACTATGACATCATACAAAACCAACATACAAAATGAGATGACTTCCTATATTTACTCGTAGGAAACCATTAAACTGCATCGAAACTTAACTACAGCATGCTGTTTTGTCATTAGTGAAATCCCACATAACAAGTTTAAAACAGCTTATGGTTAAAGCTATATGAATGAACTATTGTTCCAGTTTTAACATACTCCTCAGAAATTTGGATCTCTGATTTCAATACAAATCCCAACAATTTTGATAAAACTCCTTTTAAAAAAATCCAAAATTTTATCTTAAAAAACATCTTAGGTGTGCATAATAAAGCATCAAACTTAGCAACAAAAATTGAATTAGGTGTCTTCCCTGTACATACCAAAATTTACCAGCTTGTTTTTAAATATTAGGCCATTCCATGTTTTTTCTCTGTTTAGCGTCCACCCATCTTTCAAAAGTCTAGCTATCTACACACCAGTCAAAAAAATAAAACACATATTTTATAGTACAATGTAATAAGAATGACGTAATTCAAAAGATATGATTTCATATACGTATTTTTCATAAAGAAAGTTATTTCCTTCGGCAAAATTAAGGTATTAAATACTGAATCTATTCCAATAATAAAATATTATACAAATATTTAGAGATATTGCCGGAAATCACAAATTTTGACCTGAATAATTAATATTCGGACTCCTGATTCTGTTTGTTTTTTTAGCTCTACTGGCAGGGGCGTAGCTACGTTAGGCTCGAGTAGGCACGTGCCTACACATTGTCACTAAAAAAAAAAAAAAAAAAAAAAGCCCATAAATTTTTGCAAAAAATAATTTAGGCCCAATGTTCATACATACAGGTTTTAAAATCGGATATAAAATTATTATTCGTCTGACCTTTTCTTTTTATAATGTTCCTACATGACATTAAGGTGCTTGTCGTAATAGAGAATTAGTACATACACGTCAAGCGTTTAATTGATTATTTAAGTCATGGATAAGTTTATCACCCGGAAAAATTTAAATTCAGTGTGTAGACCAAAATCTGTATCTAATGACAGCAACAGTGCCATAAATAACAGTGATGTGCCTACCTATCCAGATCTTGGTAAAATTATTCCCGAGTCAAAACACCAAATTTCAGATCACTGCAAAGTGGAAATTCTCAAATCTAAATGGCATCAGCATGACTTTGAATTTCCGTCAAGGTTAGTACATACTACAATATGAACACATGAAGAAACCTTACAGTCTTCTAAAATTTGTGAAATATGCTGATGGTGCCGACACCGTGCGAGCGGAGTACTTGTTATTTAAGGCCTAAGGGCCTATAAAGATCAGGCGCGGATCCAAGATTTTTTTTTCGGGGGGGGGGGGGGGGGGGGGGTCCAATTCTGTCCAAAAAATTCTACCCTAGACCTTTTCCTCTCCACAACTCATTTAATGAAATAAAAGATGGTCTTCCCAAACCCCAAATTCTCAAAATATTAATTCGGGGGGGGGGGGGGGGGGGGGGGGGGGGGGGCTAGTACTTTTTCAAAGGACAGTAACTCTTTCCAAAATTCTCAAAATCCTAATCGGAGGGTGGGGGTGGGGGTGTGAGAGAGAGAAGAGTTTTTGCTACTCGCTACGTCAATTACATACCCCTCTTCCTTCCACCTTTTACCAATATATTCCGGGGTGGCAAACGAATAATTTTTTGTAATCCACAAATTCCAGTGGGGGGGGGGGGGGTCAGAGGTCATTTTTTAGTTACTCTACATTCTCTATTTTGCTATTCCGCAAATTCCAGGGGGGGCCCCTCAACCCCCCCCCCCCTTTAGATCCGCGCCTGAACATGTTAACGCATTCATTTAGGGGTGGTGCATGCTGACGTAGGCCTAACATCGTATTTCATTTGAAATTGAACCAAAACGGGCTAACCTTAGACTATAACTTTACAACTGTTTTAGATATAAAATAGCGACGTTAACAATGTGTTAATGACAAGATTCAAAATATCCTATAGATCTAGTACGTACAGGGTTCAATTTTAACAAATATAATTCTTGTAATGTTTACTACTAGGCCTAAAATAAAATATCGTTTGTTTCCCCTTACCCACCGACCCACCAAAATCGCCGCGACTCAAAAAATTTTATTGCCTCATCTGAGGAAAAAATATTTTTTAAATGATTTCATTCCTATCATACCTGAACTCGGTGGATGTGTCTAATATATTTGCTATTAAACATTGATAAACAAATTTAAACTTAATCAAAAAATTACAAATGATTGAACTTTATTGTCTGATATCTAATAATTGTTGTTGGAAAAAAAATAAAATATTTTTCCTACCTACCGACCCTTAGGTCACAATGCTGAGTCGGAAAGGGGAAACAAACAATATTCTAATTTAGGCCTTATGATAATATATTTATGGGATTCAACATACCTTTCTTTGCATATACGTAAATACTAATAAAAGGTATGTTGAATCCCATTAATCTAATTAAACTTTATCTAATTATGTGCGAGCTCTCTGTGACAGTCCGTGTTGCTTTGAACACAATATTTGCTGCTTTAGCTTCGTACCTAAATATCAGTAAACAATGAATTTATTTACCAAGATCATTGTTCAGATACACATCTACAAACTATAAGAAAGTAGAAAATTATTTTCATTCTAAATATTACCTTTGATCTTTGATATTTAGTCCTCAGACACTTGTGACATGGATCAAGACCCCCACCCCCTATTCCCACCTTATTAAGGTAAAAACTCATATACATGTGTCCTTCTAGCATGAATTACATTGACAGGGTTGCATAGTACTTTACATTGGTTTTCCTTTATTATGTTATCATTTGAATTGTAGATATTTGTACATAAAGCAGTCATATAAAAACAAGTCACACATCAAATTATCAATTTCATCATTTATTTATATTGATATTGGATAGACACATTTAATTTTTCTTGTACTTGCAATATAGATTTAAATCAACCACCCCTTTTTTTGTCTTTGTCAAATTTGGTTTAAAAAATGTTGATAAGATTTGCTGATTACATAACTTTAATAATCCATGTCAGAGACAATAAATAATTTTTTGGGGCTTAAATACAAAAAAAGTCAATCCCAGATTTAAAAAAAAAGAAATAAAAAAAACAAAAAAAGAAGAAATGAAATTAGCTGATTAGAGGAGGGATGGAATATTGATCCAAGTCCCAAGTACCGAACGTAAAATAATAAGCATTGTTGGTGGTCTGCACAAAGAAAATTGAGAGTTGGATGAGTGTACCTGAATGCTGGCTATATTTAAATTTTACAGGTCCTTTGGTACCAAATCTCGGCGATTCCAACCATCTTGGTTGAAAGACCATCATTGGATGCGCTATTCTATTTCCACCGACTCTGTGTTTTGTGCGTACTGTTTCTTATTTGGCAATGCTGATTCGAAAGAAAAATCGTTCTTATCCAGTCCAATGACAGACTGGAAAAATCTGCTATCAATTGCGCGGCGCCATGAAAATTTAGCATTTCATAAGGGTTGTGTAACGGCGGGGGAAGAATTTGTACGAGTAAGTGAAGGGAAGGGAGATACCGTTGTGAGCATGCTATCATCAAGCCACAAAAAACATACTGAGAGAAATAGACATATACTTAAGACAATTATCGAAGTGCTATTACTATGTGGTAGGCAGAACATCCCTATAAGGGGACACACTGAAGATAAGAGTAACTTCATTGCCATCCTTTCTGAATTTGCCAAGAGAGACCCCGTCTTAAGCGACCACCTTGCCACGCGTCACGCGTCACGCTCTACCTACTTATCCCCTGATATCCAAAATGAACTAATCAATCTGCTTGGAAACCAGGTGCGCAAAAACATTGTGGATTCTTGCAGGAATTCTAAGTTTTTGGGCATTATTGCTGACGAATGTACCGATTCCTCTACAAAAGAACAGATGTCTTTGTGCATTAGGTTTCTTGATAGTATCGATGGTTGTCTTGAGATACGAGAAGAGTTTGTTGGCTTTAAATATGCAGAGAGTGTGAAAGGTATGGCAGTTTCCAATATCATCATTGATTTTCTTGCTGAATTGAACCTGAATATTCAGAATCTACGAGCTCAGTGCTACGATGGAGCTGCTAACATGTCGGGGAAATACAGTGGCGTCCAGGCCAGGATACTTCAAGTTGTTCCCGAGGCTTCTTATGTTCACTGCAAAGCACACTCGCTGAATCTTGCATTGATACACAGCAGCAAGGTTATGTGCATTCGAAACATGATGTCAACAGTGCAGGATGTGGCATTTTGTTTTGATTATTCTGCAAAGCGTTTGAAAGCATTCTCCGACGAACTGGCTGAAAACGATGACGTACAGGAGCAGATGGACCGACGAACAAAACTCAGAACACTGTGCGAAACGCGTTGGTCAAGTCGAGCAGATTCACTGTTCACCTTCCGCTCAGCTTTCCCCGTGGTCGTTGCTGCCCTCCAATCACTTGAAGATGCTAAAGATGAGAAGGCATCGCAATACTTAGCTGCTATTTTGAGATTTGAATTTATCATTGCACTAGTTGTAGCGGAACACGTTTTGAGCTCTACAGTAGCCTTAACAAACTATCTTCAAAAAAAGGACATAGACCTTTTAGAAGCAGTAACAGAGGCCAAAGTCGTTATCAGGAGATTAACTGATGAAAGAAACGACATTAGTGTTTGGGATGCATTGTATGGCAGGGCAACTGAAATAGCTGCAGAGCATGACTTGCAGCCATGCGTTCCAAGAAGAGCAGGACGTCAACAACACAGAGAAAATCATCCCCTAAACAACCCGTCGGATTACTGGAGAGTTTCGTTGTATCTCGTCTTTTTAGATCACCTGGTAAACGAAATATCTAGTCGAGTAACAAAGAACGAAGAGAGATTTTTAATTTCGTATTTGCTACCAGCCAAACTGCAAGACCTTACAGCGGATGTTACAGATCGTCTGTACAACGCCTATAAGTCAGACCTCACTAGCAAAGTAGAGTTTGTGGATGAAATAACAAGATGGAGGATTAGATGGAATCTTGCTGGTACCGATACAGGACCGAATAAAATCATCGATCTCCTGAATAAAACCAACAAAGACATTTATCCTGGCATTTTCTGCGTTCTGTCCATTTTCTTGACCATGCCAGTATCCTCGGCCTCTAGTGAGCGTTCGTTTAGTGCGATGCGTAGAGTTAAAAATTATTTGAGAACAACTATGGGAGACGAAAGGATGTCCAATCTTTCTCTGTTGCATGTACAACGTCATATGCCAGTTGACATTGATGCTGTAATTGACAATTTTGTTGCTGTGAAAAACAGAAAAATCAATTTCATTTGAAGGAGAATTTGAATTTTAAAGCAATAAAAAATGATAAAATTTTGTGGATAATCTTTTTAAAATCTTACACTAAATCCTATCAATTTCATATTACATGCACAAGTCATTTTTAATACAACACGTAATACCACATGTCATGACTATGCGTGCAAAATCTGGTACAAAAATTCTTTAAAATTACATCATTTTAAAGATATTTGTAATACAAAATTTAATGTCTATTTCAATATTTTTGATGCTCAGAGTAGTGCAAATGAGTCCTAATATTTCAAAAATTTCTCGGGGGTGACCCCCCGAACCCCCCCAGTGGGAGGGGGCGACCCCCTCCCGCACCTACCCCCCCTCGGCGCTTCGCGCCTCGGTGAAACCTTCGGTTTCATTCTTCGGCCTACACGTTACAATAGTCCTAGCTACGCCCCTGACTGGTCAGAGACCAGAAGAGCTTATGCGATAGTAATGCGTCCGTCGTCCGTCTGTCTGTCTGTCTGTCTGTAAACAATTTTTCAAAATGCTACTCCTCCTACAGTTTTGGTCTGATTTCAATATAACTTGGCACACAAGTAGACTACACAAAGATACATAATTCTGTTTATCGGTTTTTGATTTCGATGAACGGTGTTGCCGTTGTTACTAAAAATAGAAAAATTTGTGAAAATCATTCAAAATGCTACTCCTCCTACAGTTTTAATCTGATTTCAATATAACTTTGCACACAAGTAGACTACACAAAGATACATAATTCTGTTTATCGGTTTTTGATTTCGATGAACAGTGTTGCTGTTGTAACTAAAAATAGAAAAATTTGTGAAAATCATTCAAAATGCTACTCCTCCTACAGTTTTAATCTGATTTCAATATAACTTGGTACACAAAGATACATAATTCTATTTAGTAGTTTTTGATTTCGATGAACGGTGTTGCCATTGTTACTAAAAATAGAATTAAAATTAATATTCGGACTCCTGATTCTGTTTGTCTTTTACCTCTACTGGTCAGAGACCAGAAGAGCTTATGCGATAGTAATGCGTCCGTTGTCCGTCCGTCTGTCTGTCCGTCTGTAAACAATTTTTTAAAATGCTACTCCTCCTACAGTTTTGGTCTGATTTCAATATAACTTGGCACACAAGTAGACTACACTAAGATACATAATTCTGTGTATTGTTTTTGATTTTGATGAATGGTGTTGCCGTTGTTACTAAAAATAGAAAAATTTGTGAAAATCATTCAAAATGCTACTCCTCCTACAGTTTTAATCTGATTCCAATATAACTTGGCACACAAGTAGACTACACAAAGATACATAATTCTGTGTATCGGTTTTTGATTTCGATGAACAGTGTTGCTGTTGTTACTGAAAATAGAAGAATTTGTGAAAATCATTCAAAATGCTACTCCTCCTACAGTTTTAATCTGATTTCAATATAACTTGGTACACAAGTAAACTACACAAAGATATATAATTCTATTTAGTAGTTTTTGATTTCGATGAACGGTGTTGCCATTGTTACTAAAAATAGAATTAAAATTAATATTCGGACTCCTGATTCTGTTTGTCTTTTACCTCTACTGGTCAGAGACCAGAAGAGCTTATGCGATAGTAATGCGTCCGTTGTCCGTCCGTCTGTCTGTCTGTCTGTCTGTCTGTCCGTCTGTAAACAATTTTTTAAAATGCTACTCCTCCTACAGTTTTGGTCTGATTTCAATATAACTTGGCACATAAGTAGACTACACTAAGATACATAATTCTGTGTATCGGTTTTTGATTTTGATGAATGGTGTTGCTGTTGTTACTAAAAATAGAAAAAATTGTGAAAATCATTCAAAATGCTACTCCTCCTACAGTTTTAATCTGATTTCAATATAACTTGGTACACAAGTAGACTACACAAAGATACATAATTCTATTTAGCAGTTTTTGATTTCGATGAACGGTGTTGCCGTGGTTACTAAAAATAGAAATTTCTGTGAAATTCTTTCAAAATGCTACTCCTCCTACAGTTTTGGTCTGATTTCAGTATAACTTGGCACACAAGTAGACTACACTAAGAAACATAATTCTATATATCGGTTTTTGATTTCGATGAGCGGTGTTGCCGTGGTTACTAAAAATAAAAATTTCTGTGAAATTCTTTCAAAATGCTACTTCTCTTACAGTTTTGGTCTGATTTCAGTATAACTTGGCACACAAGTAGACTACACTAAGATACATAATTCTGTGTATCGGTTTTTGATTTTGATGAGCGGTGTTGCCGTGGTTACTAAAAATAGAAATTTGTGAAATTCTTTCGAAATGCTACTTCTCCAACAGTTTTGTTCTGATTTCAATATAACTTAATACACAAGTAGACTACACTAAGATACATAAGTCTGTATATCGGTTTTTGATTTCGGTGACCGGTGTTGCCGTGGTTACTAAAAATAGAAATTTCTGTGAAATTCTCCTCCTACAGTTTTGGTCTGAGTTCAATATGACGGTTACTAAAAATAGAAATTTCTGTGAAATTCTTTCAAAATGCTTCTCCTCCTACAGTTTTGGTCTGAGTTCAATATGACGGGTGTTGCTAAAACGCGGAGCGGAACGGAAAAGGGAATAAATTTTTTATAATAAATCACTTAAAATGCATAAGTTTGGTCATAAACAGTATATTTTAAACACATTCGATCCCCTATTAATATAAAATAAGTTGATTTAGTCATGTTCAGCCTCTTTTTTATTGACAAACAAGTTTCGTTTAATGAAAGTCATCATTTCTTAAGTTCTATGGTCGATACAATGACCTTGCCAGCAAATACAATTATTTATCATTGAGTCAAATGCTGACTGACGTTTTTCATACTACTTGTTAGTCCATTTTTTATACACTAAATTGACGACGGATTTTTCCGTTATTTCCCGATCAGGACAAGGAGAACACGGTGGGTGAGACCGGTCAGCAGGGGATGCCCACTTCTCCATGGCCATATATCTGATCCTACCTCTGATGTTTAGGAGATCCTTGCTCTGCTCTATTTTGTATTGTTTTATGGAGTTTTGATATTAAATACTGTTCGTTATCTTCATATCCTACATTCACGAAAATTGCTGACATAGCAGTGTCATAGAATTGAGTTTGAAAGTTTGTGTGTGTGGGGCGGGGGGGGGGGGTGAAACGTATCAGAAAAGAATTTGACAAGCGAAAAAAAGCACAACTGTATGATGATGCAGGAAGGGGAATCAGTTCCTACTCCAATGTCTTTCAATACCTTTTTGTACAGTTACTTACTACTTTAATTAACAAATTGTGGAGGTTTCATAGTAAAAAGGTTTTGTCTGGAAAGAAAGGGGGACAAATATTTGATATCTAAACAAATCTATAGAGAATGAAAATGTTTTTAAAAATCGTAAGATTACGATTTGGTCGACTTTTTCGGCATGCTCGGATAAACACCTCTAATTTGTAAAGTTCATTTGTTGTTTAAATTTAATACAAAATAGAGTAGCTTCCTATATATTAAAATTCTTGATACAATGTAGATATTGTTGGAAAACTTTTCTGTGTTAAAAATGTAGCATCTTTACATTTAATGAAGTTAGAGTTTGTATGTGGTACATGTGTGCGTGTGTAACATGGGGGGGGGGGGGTCAAGGTGGATATGAATGGTGAAACATTTTTTATTTTCCCACTCTTTGGAAAGGTCTGAAAAGTTGCAAAAGGTCCCTCCTTCCCTTTTGAAATTAGCTCCAGACCTTTTTACCATTGAAATTTTCATTAAAACCCAACATTTTTTGTTAATGCAATTCATGTACATGTAGTAAGTTTGTGTAAAAAAAAAAAGTACTGAGAGATGTTGGGATTTAACACCCCCCCCCCCCCCCCAATAAATAAAAATTGTCTTTTGTCTATTTCGCATGTCAAACTTTTTTCAAGTACGTTTAATCCCCACCCCCAAACATATTTTAAATTCGATTCTACGTCATTGCTTTATCAGCGATTTTCGTGAATAAGATATTGAACATGACTTAATAACCTGTTGTTAACAATAAGGGATTTAATCTGAATAAAATATACCGTTTATGATAAAAATTGTGTATTTTAAGTGATTTAAAATAAAACAATATATTCCGTTTTCCGTTCCGTTCTGCTTTCCGTTCCGTTTTCCGTTCTGCGTTTTAGCAAAACCCCAATATGACTTGGCAGACAGGTAGACTACACTAAGATACATAATTCTGTTTATCGGTTTTTGACTTCAATGAACGGTGTTGCCGTGGTTACTAAAAATAGAAATTTCAGTTAAATACTCTTAAAATGCTACTCCAAATACAGTTTTAGTCTGATTATAATATAATGTAATATAATTTATTGCTGTTTTAAAGTTTCAATTCCCATCTGCTTATAAGTACTTTTCTCTTCCTTTGCTACAAGTACAAACCAGTAGAGCTTCAGTCTCGACAGAGACTTCTGGTTCTGATATGGGGTGTCAAAAACCAAAGAGCACGCGGACGCTAAACATAGAAAAAACTTGGAATGGCCTTATTCCAGATTGGAAAAATTAGCAAAATCAAATTATAATTGCATGTCTTACTCAAGAATGCTTACTTGGAAGATACTCGATCGGCCAGTGAAAATAAAAAATGTTGGCAAAGTTGTATAAAATCAATACAGAAGATGTTAGATTTTAACTTTGACACAGATTTTAAAACTTTTAGTCCTAAACTAAAAAAATTCTTTGAAAATAATTTTTTTTTCCCTGAACTCCAACAGATTAACAATACTCAATGCGGTAAGCTGTCATTTTATAGTACATTATTCAACTATGATGTTAAGAAACTGGAAATCCAACCATACTTGTGTTTTCCACTTCATAAGAATTTATTTTCTTATCTTTCCAAGTTAAGAATAAGTGCACATAAGCTGTATGTAGAAACAGGTAGATATTGTATTCCTATCATTCCTAGAGAAAATAGATTTTGTTTCCAATGTAAAACTATTGTTGAAGATGAAAAGCACTTTTTACTTGATTGTCCTGTATATAAAAATGTCAGAAATAAGTATTCAAGGTTACTAGATGTTAATACCTTATCTTGTTTGCTTAATCCACATAACTTTGTATCTAGAAAACAAAGCTGTCTGTATATCTGAGACTGTTTCAATGATATTAGAAACAAGCTTGTATCATGGTTGCGGTACTTTTCCTATGAAATTCCCTGTACAATAACTGGAGATACACCAGCAGGGGGCGGAGCTCATTATACAGGAAAACTGTGCCGTTTAAATAATTTATTGTACAACTTTCACGTCCCAGTGAAAAACAAACATTGCATCATACATTATTCTAGTAACATTTTTGAAAATGTACAAAACAGGTTTTTTAAAATTATTATAGGTATGGAAAAGAAAAATTATTAATTTGAAATTTCCTTTCAAATAAAAAAAATATTCAAATTACATCCATCTTGGACAGTTGTATACTTGTACAAAAGTTTCTAATGACATGAAAAGCTGCAATTAATGAAGTAAGGAAATGCCCCACCACTGCTCAAGTTGGTAATATCACTCCAAGCGCTCTGCATGATTTTCAAGGCCACATCAGCTCGATAGGAATAAACACTGCGACATTTAAGTCCTTACACGACAAAGTCCGGACTTTTAGGTACCCTTTCGAAAAGACCTACATTAGATTTTTTTCTATATTTTGGTGGGATTTTTTATTCTGACCTCATCATGTCAATCTCAACTTCCACATTGTAGTAGTTTTCTCATAAACCTCTGTCAAAACCTAAAATCCCATGGGAGAATGGCGGGATTTTTCATCCCACCAAAAATCCCACCAAAATCCCATGGGAGAAAAAAATCTTTGAGGGATTTTTTCTCCCATGGGATTTTTTCTCCCATAATAGGCGACATAGGATTAAAAATCCCATATTTGCCCTTCTTAGGATTAAAAATCCTGCAAAGTACATAATACTGGGTATTTTTAATCCCATGGGATAAATAAATAAGCAGATATGGGAATAATGGGATAAGAATGCAATGTCTGAATATACTTTATGAAGCATTTTATCTTCAATTATATACAAATTCAAATTATTTTTTATGTGGCAGATCTAGAGGCATATCAATGCAAAATTGACTGTTATATATCCATTGTTAAACTGCTTTTGTAGAGCCATTTTAATTAAAGTGAGGGTCATAAACAAATACTATTGCCAGAGAAAACTCAACCAAATGACTTGCCAAGAGAAGAGGAGTGTCTGAGATACTGATTTTTATTTGTTAAGAAAAAGTACAATCAACCGAAAGGGGACTTAAATTTGTGCTAGTGACACTGTCTTATCTTTGTTTGCATACAATACTGAAATCTCCTGATTCTGCTGAGTAATGACCAGTTTCCAAAACTGCTTCCTGATGGAAAAAACTGCATTAGTGGGAATCTTCTGTAAACACTTGGATGGACAGCAATTCTTCTTTTTAAAAAACTATAAACACTGCGACATTTAAGTCCGGACACGACAAAGTCCGGACTTTTAGGTACCCTTTCGAAAAGACCTACATTAGATTTTTTTCTATATTTTGGTGGGATTTTTTATTCTGACCTCATCATGTCAATCTCAACTTCCACATTGTAGTAGTTTTCTCATAAACCTCTGTCAAAACCTAAAATCCCATGGGAGAATGGCGGGATTTTTCATCCCACCAAAAATCCCACCAAAATCCCATGGGAGAAAAAAATCTTTGAGGGATTTTTTCTCCCATGGGATTTTTTCTCCCATAATAGGCGACATAGGATTAAAAATCCCATATTTGCCCTTCTTAGGATTAAAAATCCTGCAAAGTACATAATACTGGGTATTTTTAATCCCATGGGATAAATAAATAAGCAGATATAGGAATAATGGGATAAGAATGCAATGTCTGAATATACTTTATGAAGCATTTTATCTTCAATTATATACAAATTCAAATTATTTTTTATGTGGCAGATCTAGAGGCATAACAATGCAAAATTGACTGTTATATATCCATTGTTAAACTGCTTTTGTAGAGCCATTTTAATTAAAGTGAGGGTCATAAACAAATACTATTGCCAGAGAAAACTCAACCAAATGACTTGCCAAGAGAAGAGGAGTGTCTGAGATACTGATTTTTATTTGTTAAGAAAAAGTACAATCAACCGAAAGGGGACTTAAATTTGTGCTAGTGACACTGTCTTATCTTTGTTTGCATACAATACTGAAATCTCCTGATTCTGCTGAGTAATGACCAGTTTCCAAAACTGCTTCCTGATGGAAAAAACTGCATTAGTGGGAATCTTCTGTAAACACTTGGATGGACAGCAATTCTTCTTTTTAAAAAACTATAATAAAAAAATCCTTTGATCCACCACAAATATTTTAAAATAAAAAATTTACTCCTCAAGGATCCACCACTAAATGTAAGTTAAGACCATGATCACACATGGCATATAAGCTTAATGTTGAAATCAGTTAGCCATAATCATTTATATCCTTTGATCCACAACAAATATTTAAAAAAAAATAAAATTAATATCCACTCCCCATGGATCCACCACTTATAAGTTTAGATCTTTATCATACATGACATATAATCTTAATGTTTGAAATCAATTAGCTATAAGCCTATAATCATTAATATCCTTTTACCCATCACAAATACATGTATTTAAAATTAATATCCACTCCCCTTGGATCAACCACAACTACTACATAACATAAATATCCACTCCCCCTTGGACCCATCACTTTAAAATTAAGATCATGATCAAACATGACATATAAGCTAAATGTCTGATATAAATTAACCACAATCATTGATCATTAATATTCTTTGATCCTGCACCCACCACAAATATTTAAAAAAGATTAATATCCACCCCCTTGGATCCACCACTTATAAGTTTAGATTTTGACACATTACAAAATTTGATATTTAAAAATATATCTATCCACCCCCTTGGATCCACCTCAACTATCAAAACAATTACTGGTGAAATATACATGCCTTTGATCCATCACTTATCACACAAAGAAAGGTTACTTAAATGTTTAAATAAATGTGCAATAATTATTAGTATATGCCATGATGATCTACAATAAGCATGATAAGTAATTAAAAATTCAATATCAACTCCCCTTGGATCCACCACTCATAACTTTGGACCATGATATCACACGACTTATAAGCAAACTGTTTGAAATCAATTAGCCATAATCAAAAAGATAAAGCCTCTTAATTAGATCAACCTACAAATAACTCATTTTGATTTGTCTGGGGTAAATGTGAAATTCAAAACCATGCAATAAACAAAGGAAAATATTGGAACCCATTCCCTTTAGATCCACCATCCTGTCTTTTGGATATTGATCACCAATCTGATTTATATTCTTTATCTTTTAATCATTATGTTGGGTATCTTCATCATCTTTATGAATGAATATATAAGAATGAAATTTAATTACATCTCGTATGTTTCTCTTTATTAACCTAACTGAAATAACCACCTACCGGCAAAAAAAAAAAACCCAGGTACATGTAATGAACATGATGAAATAAGACATTTTTATCAATGCATTCAAAGCTTAATACTACGGTGCTTTATTTACCACTAGTTAGTTTTTGAAATGTATCCCTATCACCATGATCACATCCATCAGCTTGACTATTAAAACTACATTGGATAACAAATCAATTAAGTTTTTACATACATTATGTTCACTATAATTAATGTTAGAATTTATATGTTGGAAGTGAACAATAATTCTTTATGTTTCTAATTTAGTGTTACTAGGGGTTTTGAAAAAATATCAAATTGTGAAAATGTTTGCATTATTCAAATAAATATACAAAAACAAGATGTGTTTGTGAAACACTGTGCCCCCACAGCAACAAAGTTTGAAAACGCTATTCTTAGCATAAAGGTTACAGTCAAGGTCACAAGGTCATTGACCTCGGTGTTGTTTGAAAGCACTTAACTAGTGAAGTAGGCATACCAAATATCAAGTCTCTATCTCCTATTGTTTAAAAGTTATACCGAAAGTTCGAAAAATCTAATTTTAGCATATAGGTCACAGTCAGGGTCAAAAGGTCATTGTCCTTGGTGTCAGTTGAAAGTGCTTAATTAGTGGAGTCTATGCATTGTATATATGAAGTCTCTATCTTGATCTGTTCAAAAGTTATGGCGAAAGTTAAAGTTGATAACAAATAGAACAAGCATTCTGAGAGTATTGCATAAGCAATACATGTCCCCTACCGGGTTCCCCTTTTTCTTCTGGATGTCATTTTATAATATGCAAAAGTCATGTCCAAGGTAAAACTGAAAGATTTTCAAGTTGTAAATGCCTTAAAACTAATAAAATAATCCACATTAAGACGAAAATTCAACTCATTTCTCCACCGTCCTTTCCTCGCTTCATATTTTTGTCGACAATCGGAAGTTAGCGCAGTTAGAATCCGATCTCAATTAAGCGATTATGAAAAAATATTCAAAATGCCCTAATTCTGTCAAAAATCAATGAAGCAAAGCAAAATTCAAACTTGATCTGTAACTTATTAAGATACACTCACATACCAAAATTCAGCTCAATATCTGCAAGCGTTTAGAAAAAAAGTGTGGAAAACCAAGTGGGACAGACTACCCTTGCGAAAATAGACCAGGATATCACAAGATTTCCTGAGATTTTCTCAAGATATCTTGGTTAAAAATCCCAGAAAATCTCAGGATTATCCTGGTACCTGACCTCAGGAATTGTCAGGATGGTATTGGAACAAGGATTTCTCAGGATTTCACAGGACATCCTGGTAAAGCAAAATTTCCTGAGAAGTCTTGAGAATTCCTGGGACCACAATTATCCTGACCTCAGGAATATTGCACATGTTTCGTGGTAGTACAAAAATCCTGGGATGTCTTGAGATTTCCTGGGAATACAATCCTGTCATCATCCTGGCCTCAGGAATTTGACTTTGTAGTGTAAAAATCCTGGGATATCTTGAGATATTCCTGAGATCAACAATCCCCTTATTGTCATAATGACCTCTGGGATTTTGTCACTTCTTTCAAAAACAGGTTCAAGTTCTCAAAATGCATTTAAATATGGACAATGTCCCTCTGTACACTAAAAAGACAAAAGAATTATTATTTATGCAAATTATTCTTTAATCAATTTTTTTCTTTGGAACTTAGTCTTTTATGATGCAAGGAATGGTGATTAAACACTGACTCCAGGGATGCATTCTGTTATTAGGCCTGTAAAGTATTAAATTAAGATATTTTATTATTCAAAACAATTAATCACAATAATGTTTATATTAATGGTCAAAATAAAAAAAAAAATGATATTTTTCATAGTTCAGTTGGTCATGAAAGACCAGTCAATAAAAAAATCATATGCATCAATATTAAATAAGAAAATTACACTGAAAGAAATAAAGATAATATATATAAAATAGTACTGCAATGAGCTGTGTACTTAAATGATGTACATTTGACCATGTTTATATATAGTTCTTAAAAGAAACTACAGAGAATTTGCAAGAATTGTTTAGGAAAATGTTTTAAAAAGTACTAATTTATAATTAACACAGAGGTTAAGATACTATGCTATATAATCATAGTAATCTGAAATGAGGGATGGAAATACAAATTTAAGCCCATGCACTTACCCTTTTCTTAACATTCTTGAGTACCTGACCAGCAAATCTTTGAAATTTTCCTCTCACTACATCCAAGTCATTTGTATCATCAATATTTCCTCATCTCATGGACATAGACACAACATTTAAATGTTGACATCTAGTTCAATATGGTGATGACATGTTGTATTTCCCAAAGCATTTTCACTTCTTTACTGTATAAACACTTTCATGTTCCTCACAAACATTTCGGTTTGCATTGAAATTTTGAACTGGTCTGAGAAGGCGCACAAATCCTGACTGGCTCTCCTCATTGGATACTGCCCTAGTTTAAGTAACTGTGGGGGACACAACAGGTTATTTAGGTTGAGGAAAGCGTTGGCAAATTGCTGGGATGAAGATTAGAAGGTCAATAAATTAAAGAAACTCCTGCCTGGCCCCCAATCATTCGTGATGCTATCATCAGAAAGAATTAACACCTAACACATGGGCAATTGTAATGAAGGGACCACATAGAGATATTGAGTCCTGACTTCAGGATATTCTAGGACTTGGAATTGAACAGTCTTGATCTCAAGATATTCCAGGACTTATTTGATTCAGTTTGTTTTAGTTCAGAAAATATCAAAATTCCTGAGATTTCCTTGTGTCAGGACTTGATCTCTTGTGTCAGGACTTGATCTCTTGTAAAAGTCCTGAAAATCCTGGAAAGATCCTGTTCTGGTGAAGCATTCACATAAAGTCCTGACATGTCCTGATAAAATCCTGAACCTGATTTCAGGACATCTCAGGATTTGACAATTGTCAGGAGCAAAAATTTTGGAGAGCAGGACATGTCAGGATATCTCAGGAAAATCCCAGGATATCCTGACTTCTCCTGACCCTCCAGGATTTATTTTTGCACGGGTGACGGGGACAGACATCTAGACAGACGGACGGATGGACGGACGCAGAGGAAACCTATAGTCCCCCCCGGTTTTACCGGTAGGGGACTAATAAAAGTACGTCAAACTCCAAGGTCAAGAGGTCAAATTTGGTGGTACCCAAAGAAAGGTTATGTCACAAGTAACACACCTATGAATTATGAAAGCCATAGCCCCTACCACTCAATAGTTATGGGCTAGGTTAAAGTTGGGGGACAAACAGACAGACAGACAGACAGGCAGGACAAAAACAATATACCCCCGATCTTTCGATCCGGGGGCATAATTACAGAACATAATTTCCAGATTTCTTTTTCATCAAACATAGTTTTAGAAGAGGTGTACAAATCCATATAAAGAAAGTATTCAAAGTATTGTACCCAGGTCCTTCATTAAGTGAAACTCTGAAACTCCAGGGAAGATCCTAATAAGTTCAAACTACCGGTATGTTGCGTATGACCTTTAGAGAACTGAATTTTCATTCTGCATAATGCAGTCAAGCGATATTGATCGATATTGCTTTTGCATTGAAATAGATCTAAATGTATGTCAAACTTGATATATTTTTTATTATGTCAGCTACTTAAACTTCCTAAATATAAATTATCGTTAATTATTTAAAAGAAGACCTAAATTTTTATAAAAAGCATCTACCGGGTATATGCAACATCATGTCAAGGTCAGTCAATCCCTTTTAGTGTATGGTTCTATTGATTTTTGTCATCCTTTTTATCAAATGCAAGATTTCATGATAATTAATAATTGAATCTTATCATATGTCATCTGTAAGTCTGTTGGTCTGCTCATCTGCAGGGGTCGACACTAACTTTTAAACCATAGTTGTCAGCAGGGCTAGCCATTTCTAATTTGTACTAGCCCTGTTCATGTATAAGTGGTCCAGCAGCCGATGGCTGGTGGCTGAGTCGCGAAGCGACAAGAGGGGTAGGTGCGGGATGGGGTTCCCCCCTCCTGTTGATGGGGGTACGGGTCCTCCCCCGTGAAATTTTGAAAATAGAGATACCAAATCCTGCATTCTGGCTGTATTTTGGGTAAAAATTATATGTCGCCCTATGATTATACCTCAGACATTTTTCTAATCGAAGAAGTACACATATATATTCATTTAGGGTATTTCGAATCACCTTTAAATTTTACAATTTTGACATACAAAAATATCAATTATGATGATAAAACAAGTTTGAAAATAGATTTAATAATTATTAAATACATTGTGTGTAATTGATAATTATATTTGTTGCTCTGAGTGAGTACTTAGTAAAATTCTTAGTAGCCCTGCAGGGCAAGTTTAAAGACATGTTTGGTAGCCCGACCTCAATATTCAGTTGTCCCGGGCCAGCGGGCTACCGTTAGTGTCGAACCCTGATCTGTCACAAAAACTTAAAACCTTGGTCATAACTTTTGAATGAGATGAGATAGGGCTTTCGACATGTTCAGATTATACATGCATTCCCTGTGGTAATTCCTTTCATAATGAACTAGTACATACAACTATGTTTTTAACTAATAATGATTTTTGACCATGGTACCTTGACCTTGAAGTATGACCTACTTTTCAAAAATCCTTTTGACTTTTGATTTAGAAGAGATAGGGTTTCATATTTTACATGTGCATTATCTGTGACATGATATTTCTGTGCATGCTATATCTGACACCTTAATATTTACCTTCATGTTTGACCTAATTCAAAAAAGTGGTGCTACATTACATTTTAATGACATATGATAGGTCTTTCATATTTCACAAAATATGCCGTACATGCTATCATGGCTTTTAGAACAACATTTCACCAAATATGAATAATTCACATGATACAGAAAAAAAAAATTATGATTCCATAAGGTACTTCCATAAATATCATATGATTGGTTCTTTGATTTTGACTTGATAATTTTTGGTTCACATTTTTTTTTAAAGAAAAATAGAGATTTTACATCTATACCACTGCAGCAGTTGATCAGATCCACCCTTGTGAGTACCCATAAAAGAACATAAATCCCCCTCCCCCCATTTGGGGCTTCATTTTTGAATTTATTCCCAATGTCAGACCGAACTTTTATTAGCAGTGTTTTCAATAAGAGCCGGCAACCGGCAAAATTAACCGCCTGTACGAGAAATTTTGCCGGCTATGAAATTTCCGTCATTAAGAATAAGATTTTGCCGGGGCTGATACGTGAAATCCATAGATTTTATCGCAACTATTTCCATGATTTAGAGTAGCTTCCCTTGAGTGCGCTCTTTTTTCAAGGAAGTTTGATTAGATCGATCGTGTCATGCAATGGCGGCGCGGACAACGAATATTTGAGCGAAGTCGTGGAGAAACGTGCTGCTGCTGCTGTAACACATGCGTTTGAGATCACATACATTAAGAGGCATAAAGAATGGTCCCTTCCAAAAAGATTTGTTTGTGTTTTATAATTTTCGATTGAAAATTGATTGTGCGGCAGCCTTAATATTAAGTGAGGGGTTCCCCGGTGAAAAAACGGCAAATAAATATAATTTTAAGCCCTTACGAAAAATGTTGAATTCTTACAGAATTTCCTCAAACTGAAAATCTCAAGTGTTAAGCTAAGACGTAATAATTACGAATAAAAGTCTTAATATTTTGATCGTGACTCAGACGTACATGTAGAAATTCTTACAGAATTTCCTCAAACTGAAAATGTAAAATTTTATTCTCATTTATTCGTGTAAAGATATCTTGAAATACAGGAACAGTATCATTTTCACATTTGGGAAGGTTTTAATGTACTAGTATTTTGTATCAAATTCCATTTTCTTAATTATTTTGTTCTGACAATCTGTACATAATGAAAATGCCAAAGTAAATAAGTTTTAAAATTATTTTATGAAACGTCTAAGATTGCAGAATATTTCAATTTTTGGAAGGTACTGTACATCACCAAGTGTTAAAAAAATTACATTTTTAACTAAATAACTTTTTTTTTAATTTTGAATAAAAGACCTGACTAATTTATGTGAAAGGGACAAATATCTAGAATTTTCAGTATAATATTCTACCACAGACAATTGTCTGTACTAGAATTTCATACTTTTAAGTTGTCTATATGTTTGTATAGACACTTAGTTTTCAGAAGAAAAAAAACTCAGTCTGTCAAAAAACTGTCAAACAAATCTGTGAAAAGGTAAAAAATGTTTTCTAATTGGCTTTTTTTAGGTAATATTTGATAATCGATAGTGACAGGAATGTGAAAAAATGGTACTTTTTTAATAGTCTGAGAGGTAAGAAAATGAGTCAAAAATGCTGATTTTCGTTTTCGGCCGGGGGGCTTCGCCCCCCTGGGCCCCCTACCAGGGCTCTGCCCTGGACCCGCTGGGGGCCTAAGGCGGCCCCCAGACCCCTCGCCGAGACTGGTTTCCTGCTATTCCATCTATTTTTCCTTCTATTGAAAATCTTACTGAAAACACTGATTAGTATCCATAAACATAGGTAATCAGAGATTACAGAGCTCACCTCAACGAATGTTGTCTTTAAGTAAGGCAAAGTCACACAATTAACCAACAAAAAGTGTACATTCAAAAAATGAAAATATTTAAGCAATTTTGATATGATACTTTGAAATAGACCTACATATAAACAATTTAAACTAGTTCTTCTTCATGAAAATGTAATCAAAATCCAGCATCTGAAGCAAATTTGAGAATTTTCATCTCTTGATGAAAACTTTAACCTGTTCACTCAACCGCAAAATGTAGGTCAGATTCAGCATCCGAAGCAAGCCTGGTAGTGTGCATCCTTAGATGTATCATCCATGCAAGTTTGGTCAACAAAGGGCTTATAGTTACTTGGAAATGAAACCTACACCTAAAACTTTAACCTGTTCACTCAACCGGAAAATGTAGGTCAGATTCAGCATCCGAAGCAAGCCCGGTAGTGTGCATCCTTAGATGTATCATCCATGCAAGTTTGGTCAACATAGGGATTATAGTTACTTGGAAATGAAACCTACACCAAAAACTGCACCAAAAATGTTAACCTGCTCCAAAAACATTAACCTGGTCATTCCTTTGCTGAAATTGCAGCATCTGAAACTTTGACTGGTACAATGAATAGTGTTGTTACGATAGTCGCCGACTATCGAAAAATCGTCGTTTAAAGGCCCAGATCGGCGACAATCAATTGTTAATATTATCATCGATAGATCGCTATATTTTTCAGGCTGTTTTTTTCACCCTTGGTACCCATAAAAGAACATAAATCCCCCTCCCCAAGCCGAGCAGGTTTAAATTTTATATTCACCAAAGGGACGTCACTATAATCGGCGGTATAAACAAAATGGCGAACGTGCATGGTGAAGAGGTTGATGCCGAATTATAACCATATCCTGGTGCATTGTCTATTTAAAATACTTCTCAGGATGAATAAATCAAACCTTTTTAATAGTTCAAATTATCGATTATATAATCGATTGTGTTCTTCCGATTCAATTTGATAATCGATAGTAAAATTTGTCCGATTTTACAACACTAACAATGAAACACACTAGAACCATCTTCCATGCATGTCTAATCAATATAGGACATAGAAGTACTTAAAAAGAAAACTGCTCCAAAAAACTTAACCTTAACCTGGGACGCCGACGTGGACGTCGACACCGACGCCGACGCCGAGGGTATTACATAAGCTCCCCCAACTTCGTTGAGGTGAGCTAAAAATACACTGAACTTGAACTTGATTAACCTTAGACAGGCACAATGTGACATTAAAATCTAACTGATATGTGACATCCTAGCAGACAAAGTTGCAACTTGTGGGAAAAAGCTATCCATGCCAAGACATATTCCTCCTCCCTTGGGTAAGACAAAAAACTAATAAACGTTACTTACATCACTCCAGTCTCGTACACATATTCATTTCTTCAGACACTGACAGCAGAATTCCAATGGAAATTTTGGGGATGATGTTAATGGAGTAATTCACACACGCTAAATCAATCAAACTGATTTAAAAACCTGCGTGAATTAACCCTTGTTAAAATAAAGTTTAGTTAACTTCTTACTTCCATCATCATGACGGTGGTCTTCTTACAAAGCGCTCATTTGATTTTGACCAAGTGTGGACTAAAAGGCCGAATTGACTTTGACCTAGTGTTCACTAAAAGGCCGAAAAGATGATAACCCAACTGCAGTAGATTTATTATTTTTCTAATTGGAATTTTCAAATCTACTTATATCAACTGTATATTAACTGCTCAATCTGGTCTTGTTCTAATTAATTTTTTTTTTCTCATAATTAATTTACTGTTACCATAGACCTAAAGCGATTTAGGTCTATGCTGTTACAAGCATATGTAAGATACCAACATTACTCAGTTTTCTATTAAAAATATTCATTGAAATACAGCTAAATCCCCCCTCCTCTACCAAGTTAATACTACGGTAAAGTAATATAAAGAAAATGCAGTATATTATACCCCAAAATGGTACAGTAAGAAGTCGGCATAAGAAAAAAGTTGCCCCCCCCCCTCAAAATAGCATTTCCGAATATAGAAACTTGCGTATTTGGGCAATGTTTTTTTTTTGTGCTTATCAACTTCTCCAGGCCAAATAATTAAAAATTAATTAAAAAAAAACAAAACAATCGTCTGGCTACCCCTTTTAAAAACGATGCTACGTGCCTGAATCATCAGTTGATTTATTTTTCATTTCCATGATTTTTTTTAATTGAAAGAATTAACTATCAATTAATAAAAGTTTTGTGTTGTGCCAGATGGTATAACAACATGCTATATTGCTATACAATAAAATAAATTTTATTTTATAATTTTAATATTATTTTTATTCCACATTGCAAATGCATGGACATCGCGTACTAGGTATGATAGAGGAGGCACATTATTCAATCATTGTTTATTAACTTCGGCGCACAGAGCATGGTCGAACCACCCTATACACAGAGGATTGAAAATCTATTGTAAGATTCACCCTCAGGGCTGTATTCCGAGGGGTACACATACACGCACATGTGTATATTACAGGATTCGGATCCACACCTACATACTGACACCTGCCATTTCTTATTTATTGCATAACAATAGGCGTCTAGTCCCGTCTTCGAGCACTGTCTAGATGTACAAGTTTCAAAATGTTAATTTCAGATTTTAAAATTATATATGGTTCATCATTTCTACCTCATCTGAGGAAGTATTTAAAAGATTGCAAGCGTGTTTAATTCTTTAAATTTTTTTATTAACAATTAATTTGTTAAATTTTTTTTTTCATTAAAAGTTTTAAAATGTTCTTATTAAGATCTGCTTTTGAAGGAATATAATGATTTATTAAACATTTTTTTTTCTTATAGGTTTTTGAACTTTTTATTTCAAATGTCAGTTTGTTCAGCATTAAAAAATGTCAGTTTGTTCAGAAGTAAAAAAGAATAAGTGATGGTAGTGGAAAATCTACATCTGGAGCGTGTAGATATTTTTTCTCGGGAGTTAGCAAAAGAAGGATGAAAAGGTTTAACTCAAAACTCTACAGTTGCTGTAATATTAATCAAACATAATGTGAGATTATGAAAATAAATAAAACCAATAATTTTGATAAAATTTCCGTGAATTCCAACTCGGATGAAAAATAAAACGTTCACGTTCAGTTTAAGTTAATACATGGTCAATATTTCGAAGTAAGGTCTTTTGCCATTTACGGAAAAAACCTATTAAAGGTTGTCTAAAAGTTTATGGGAAAATAAATGATACACAAAATAAAAGTCTTAATTCTTGCTTTCAAAATGTCTCATATCCGATCTAGTCTTCTTATACTACAAGATCCGCTTTGCAGAGTTATGTCCCTTTCTAGGATCAAAGATGAAGATTTGAAAATTTATACATATGATCATTTCATTACCTAGAATTATTTTTTAAACTAAACAATAATAGCTAATGTATTTTTTTATTTTACAATATGTAAGACGATAACTTTTTCTTTGAAAGTTTATTATAGAAAAATAACAATTTATAGATTATTGATTTAAATTATCTTAAGTAAGTAAAGCTGTCCCCGGGGAACTCTTGGTTTATAAGGAATGTAATAATTCCACTTTATATGTACGTTTCTCCTCTTGTTTTCAGGTTATACTGCTTGTTTAATTAAAATCCTTCAAAAGCACAGTTTAATCTTCAAATTGTATCATCTCCGTCGCCATGGGAATTCCAGAATACACAATTATTAAAAATTTCAGTCAACAGTAATAGTGTAATTGGATTAATTGATATTGAAAGTAAAGAAGAGCAAAGTACACAGTACACCATCTACAGTCGCCAAATAACGGAAAGCAAAAATAATATTCCTTATACATTTTCTCGTAATTCAGTAAACAACAACAACAACAACTAAAGAGACCCCCGACGTTTCAAATACGCTGCGAATATTATAGAACAAAATTTTAGAATTTATATTAAACCCCATCCCATCCAAAAAGAAAACAGAAGAGGCTTTCAGAGGCCTGATTATTTCAGTATGCATTTTACTTGATCTATTCTGAAACTTTCCCTCAAGTGTTGATATACAACTAACATATATATGTAACAGAATATTTTTTTTAAAAATATGTACATGTGTATCTTTCTAGAACGATTAAAAAATAACAATGATGTCATCTTTTCAAATAAAGTGTTTAGTTACTTTCTCCAAACCAACTGACAATTTTCATTAAAATGACCCAAAATCAAAACTTTTAAAATTCCCGGTCGTGTGCGATGTTTTCTCTCTCTCATACCGCTGATGCAATAATTCTATACTGTGTCGAGAGAGAAAAAGAGAGAGAGAGGAAGCCATTGATAGTCCGAGCTGACCACTAAATGCTTACATGCAAAGCAGTACCCAATTGATTTAATTGCAGGAGTGTTGAATCTTGAAAAGCAGTCTTAATTAAAATCCCTTTAATTTTATTAGTGTTGTTATGAAAGAGATGATTTGCAGATGGGTTTTCAATTAATTAATTCTAAAAAATCTTTTTAACAATTTTTGTAAACGCAATCAACCCAAAATCTACCTGATTCAACACCTTAATTTCACACCTTTGTAAATATATTGAAAGAAGGAACTCATACCTTTCAGAGTTTGAGTTTGATTGATATACACATATATTCCAGAATTCATCTCCACACTGCATGACTGATCATTACACGTGTCCTGTTTATTTAATCCAATTGTGTATGTACATACCCTGGTATCTTGTTTCAGAGTAACTACTCTCAAAATTATTTTCAAAAGTTTTCCAAGTAAAGAGCACATTTCAAAGTGTTTTATGAACATACATAAAAATTAATTATCATTATTAATAGATACTATTTTTTAAATTTTATTAATTGATAATTATATTGACAAGATAATTACCAATGGAAACAGTCATGAAAATTATATCTTTTAAGTGAAAAATTCAACATATTTGGTGTGAGCAAGAGATCTGCTAATATCTGGTATTTATGTCCCTGATGTAAGACTCATTCAAAAATCTGTTGCAACTTATTTCAATAATTGGATAATAAGAATTCATACATGTATAATATATTTTTCAATATCTTCTTATATTTGGAGAATCCAAAATTATACACAGTCAATGGTGTATTCTCTTAAATGGTATATATCTTTACCCTCTCACAATGAAATTTGGCAAGTATGGTTTTATATTTCTTACAATGGTATAAGCTCTCTAAATCTTACATGATAAATTTAAGAGATCTGAAATTTACATGGGGAGAATCCATCACCAGGCTATATGCTTTGAAATTAAAAATGCAGTTACCTTATGGCCAAAACTTTTTCCTTTTTCACTGAAATTTGATAAGTATAGTTTTATTTATCTTAAAATGGCATAAACTTTATAAAAAAAAATTTAAATTCACTGAAATCTACTCTTAAATGGTAATAACTTTTTCATTTTTCATTTTTCAATGAAATTTGGCAAGTATGGTTTTATTTTTCTTGCAATGGCATGAACTTTGTAAATCTTACATGATAAATTGTTAGAGAACTGAAATTTACACATTTACCAGGCTATATATATTCAGTCAGTCATACCAGGCTATATGCAGTCATGCAGTCATACCTGTGTGTTCAGTTCTCTTAAATGGCCAAAACTTTTTCCTTTTTCACTGAAATTTGGTAAGTATAGTTTTATATTTCTTAAAATGGCTTAAACTTTATAAATCTTACATGATATATAAGAGAACTGAAATTTACAAAGGGAGAATCCATCACCAGGCTAAATTTTCGTACCAGGGTGTGTTCTCTTAAATGGTAATAACTTTTTCATTTTTCACTGAAATTTGGCAAGTTTGGTTTTATTTTTCTTGCAATGGCATCAATTTTGCAAATCTTGCAAGATAAGCGGTAAGAGAACTGAAATTTACATAGGGAGAATCAATCACCAGGCTATATGCAGTCATGCAGTCATACCGGTGTGTTCAGTTCCCTTAAATGGCCAAACTTTTTCCTTTTTACTGAAATTTGGTAAGTATAGTTTTATATTTCTTAAAATGGCTTAATCTTTATAAATCTTACATGATAAATTGTAAGAGATCTGAAATTTACAAAGGGAGAATCCATCACCAGGCTAAATTCAGTCAGTCGTACCAGGGTGTGTTCTCTTAAATGGTAATAACTTTTTCATTTTTCAATGAAATTTGGCAAGTATGGTTTTATTTATCTTAAAATGGCTTAAACTTTATAAATCTTACATGATAAATTGTAAGAGAACTGAAATTTACAAAGGGAGAATCCATCACCAGGCTATATTCAATCAGTCACCGGGGTGTGTTCTCTTAAATGGTGATAACTTTTTCATTTTTCAATGAAATTTGGCAAGTATGGTTTTATTTTTCTTACAATGGCATGAACTTTGTAAATCTTACATGATAAATTGTAAGAGAACTGAAATTTACAAAGGGATCGAGAATCCATCACCAGGCTAAATTCAGTCAGTCGTACCAGGGTGTGTTCTCTTAAACGGAAATAACTTGTTCATTTTTCACTGAAATTTGGCAAGTTTGGTTTTATTTTTCTTGCAATGGCATCAATTTTGCAAATCTTGCAAGATAAGCGGTAAGAGAACTGAAATTTACATAGGGAGAATCAATCACCAGGCTATATGCTGAGTCATGCAGTCATACCGGTGTGTTCAGTTCCCTTAAATGGCCAAAACTTTTTCCTTTTTCACTGAAATTTGGTAAGTATAGTTTTATATTTCTTAAAATGGCTTAAACTTTATAAATCTTACATGATAAATTGTAAGAGAACTGAAATTTACAAAGGGAGAATTCATCACCAGGCTAAATTCAGTCAGTCGTACCAGGGTGTGTTCTCTTAAATGGTAATAACTTTTTCATTTTTCAATGAAATTTGGCAAGTATGGTTTTATTTATCTCAGAATGGCATAAACTTTATAAATCTTACATGATAAATTGTAAGAGAACTGAAATTTACAAGGGAGAATCCATCACCAGGCTAAATTCAGTCAGTCGTACCAGGGTGTGTTCTCTTAAATGGTAATAACTTTTTCATTTTTCACTGAAATTTGGCAAGTATGGTTTTATTTTTCTTGCAATGGCATGAACTTTATAAATCTTACATGATAAATTGTAAGAGATCTGAAATTTACAAAGGGAGAATCCATCACCAGGGTATATGCAGTCATGCAGTCATATCGGTGTGTTCAGTTCTCTTAAAATGGTCAACACTTTTTCCTTTTTTACTGAAATTTGGCAAGTATGGTTTTATTTTTCTTACAATGGCATGAACTTTGTAAATCTTACATGATGAATTGTAAGAGAACTGAAATTTACATAGGGAGAATCCATAACAAAGCTATATGCAGTCAGTCAGGTGTACTCTGGTGTGTTCTCTTAAATGGTCATAACTTTTTCATTTTTCAATGAAATTTGGCAAGTTTGGTTTTATTTTTTTTTGCAATGGCATAAATTTTGTAAATCTTGCATGATAAGCGGAAAGAGAACTGAAATTTACATAGGGAGAATCCATCACCAGGCTATAATAATGGAGTCAGTCGTACCGGTGTGTTCAGTTTTCTTAAATGGTCAAAACTTTTTCCTTTTTCACTGAAATTTGGCAAGTCTATAATTGGTTTTTTATTTCTTGCAATGGCATAAACTATGTTAATCTTACATGATAAATTGTAAAAGATCTGAAATTTACATAGGGAGAATCCATAACAAAGCTATCCCAAGTGAAAAAAATCCTCAAACAAATCACTC
This sequence comes from Saccostrea cuccullata, assembly GCF_032062105.1. Lineage (NCBI taxonomy): Eukaryota > Metazoa > Mollusca > Bivalvia > Ostreida > Ostreidae > Saccostrea > Saccostrea cuccullata. Next base: position 174,050 of record NW_026922683.1, read on the forward strand.
TAAGAAATCACTTATGAATCAGTGATTTGAAGATGATTTGTAAGTGATGCAAATTCCCATGCAAATGAGCTAACAAATCACTCCTAACAAATTGTAAGCAAATCACCCTGAAATCACAATGAAATCACTTTGAATAAATCGTGTAGAAATCACTTCTGTTGAACAAATCGCAACCAAATCACTCCAAATAAATTGCAAACAAATCATTTCAAATAAATTGCAAACAAATCACTTCTCAGTTTAACAAATCACTTTCAAATCACTCCAGGTGGTTACACACTTGTGTGTAGGATGCTCATGTAACCATCCCTCAAATATTTGAAACACACATGCATGCATACCGGTATTTGTTGTATATGAACAAAAAACTTTTGGCAAGTGTATTTTAAAATATAAACTTTTACTAGGATGTGTCCTCATTAAGATGGCATCATGTATTTTAGATATATACACATGTACTTGGCTCCAAATTCAGAATATGATATTAAGGCATTAATTGTTGACTTTTAGAAGTTGGTAAATGTTTTCTTATCTGAAATAAATATTTGTTTAGACACTTTGAAAAAGCCAGTACTTTGCTGAAGCTTATAGCTTTACATAGCTTTTGTTTTAAAACATTAATTGCCACCGACTTTGTTGTTGGTAGAAGAACAATAAATTGCATGTGAACATAGGGAATATTAACTGAATCTCAAGAGAAAAAGATATAGCATAATACAGTTATACATACCTTAAAACTATATTCTGCATGATTATTGAAAAAACATCAGTTTTAACAAAAGAAGAGAGGTATGAATCTAGAAGAGCACAATGTAGCTCCTTTCATTTCAATTCAAATCTGATTAATAAAAATTGGCGGTAGAGTTTCTAATACTGACCAATCAGCAAGCCAGGCGGAAGTTATGAAGTAAATCATTCTCAAATCACTCTGAAGAAGGGCCATGAGATCAACAAATCATTTACAAATCACTTTGAAGAAAGACTAAGTTAACAAATCATCTTCAAATCACTCTGAAGAAAGACTAAGTTCCAGAAATCATGTTCAAATCACCTTGAAGAATGGCTAAGTTCAACAAATCATGAATAAATCACTGTAACAATTTTCTAAGTTTAACAAATCACTCAGAAATTGTCTGAAATGGGAAAGAAATCACAAGCAAATTACCCTTTTATAACAAATTGTAAACAAATCATAGTCATCATTTTAGTAGAAAGTGATTTAAGCATGATTTGTTAGATGAATTGCTTACAAATCACTGAAACAAATCACTTTAAAGTGATTTTAAAGCAATTTGTAGGCAATTTGTGAGTGATTTGTTTGAAAAATTTTTCACTTGGGTATATGCAGTCAGTCGTACCGGTGTGTTCAGTTCTCTTAAATGGTCATAACTTTTTCATTTTTTGAATGAAATTTGGCAAGTATGGGATTTTTTTTTTCTTATAAAAGCATGAACTTTCGAAATCTGAAATCATAATTTTTAAATATTAAAGGACTGAAATTTTCATGGGGAGAATCCATAATTATGTAATGCTCTAAGAGTCATAATGGTGTCAGTTCTCATAAAGGCAGTTTATAGTATATGATATAATAATTTTTTTTAAAGGATAGGGGTGTTAAATTAAAATTAAAAAATATATAATTCAATACTTTAGTACTTGAGAAGCCTTTCTACTACTTATTCAAAGTTGTTTTAAAATCCCTTTCACAGGTATAATTAGTTAATGACACCTTAGGGTATTTCACTGTGTATCCATTCATGTAGGTAGACTAGCTGCTAGCTCCAAGGCAATCACACCTGTACAAAATTAGCCCCTTCCTCACCTGGAATAAAAATACCACCCGGTAAAAATTCTCTGCCTTTAAATGACCATTTCTTTATTTTCTTTTTTTTTCTCAATCATATTAAGCCAATTTGGAATATTATTTTTGTTGTTGTTGTTGAAATATTTAAGATAACTTTCTTATCTGCATTATATCAAGTTACATTTATATCCACATATATTACTTGCACTTACAAAAAGAAGACTACTGTTAAAATGTAAAATTTTACATACATGTATATCTTGTTGCAGTGATGTTTATTAATCAAATTAATTAGTTGTCTAAAATATATAATATATTACCTTTACAATATTAAAATATGTAGGAGTTGATGCCTCAAATTTAATTACACCGGGAAAACAAAGACAATCTGCGCATAATGGTATAGGAAAAATCAGAGGCATAAAGAAAAACCTTTGTAGAGGAGTTGACTCCTCAATTTTTTTAAACCTTAAGTACGACTTGGTTTGTGTACGAGTTGACTGTAAATCATCTGAGATCTCAACTGCGCTTGGCAATCGTAGTAAAATAATACATCATTTGATGAATTGTCGCAACAGAGATGCAAGAGAACTCGGAAAGAAAAATTTGGTGATTTGATCAGATTTTAGTCAATAATTGATTTAAAGACTAAATTTTAAGGATTAATTCACGTACATTTAAATCAATTTAGTCTCATTCATATTCATTTCTTTGAGATATTGGTTTAACATGCTTGAATTAGTTCATTATCATCTCAACACAAAGTGAAGCAACTAACAAGTGAGTATATAAATCAGTAAATGGTCAAAGTTATATCAACAGGTACAGATAGTATAGCTGTATATGAGCCTTGGGTAAATTCACCTTTCAACAGACACCAAACAGGCGTAAATAAAAAGAAATACATTTTATTATCAGAAAGAAGTGTTAGGAAGGAGCATGTTACATGTTACATGTGAACAAATAATGAAATATGACTGTATCAAACACAATAACAGAAGTACAAATCTGTGACTTTGACACATTTTTAATTGAAAGACATGTAAAAAGTACTGTCAGAATTATGAAGTTCATATCTTGGATTCATTAATCATGTTAATTAATTATGTTAGCAGCTGTCATTATAATCATAATCATTCAGAGGAGTTAAAGAAATATATTGTAACATAGATAACCTGTGTAGACCTAGATATTCATATGATAGATATAACAAATATCATTTCAGTTGGTACAAACACTGCAAAGAAAATGAATGGCAACTGATGGTGGACAGACAAATCATCAGTAGCAAGACAATATGCCTTATTGGGGGGTAAATAACAAAAAATGATAATGAAAAAAAATATATTTTGAGAATACTACATGTATACTGCATGTTACATTCTTCGGCGCTAGAAATAAAACACCACTCTTAACGGTGCTTAAGTTTACTTATTGTGGTTAATTTCAGATTTGTTATATATTTAATAGGTTGGTGGGATAATTTCTCCCATCACATACCAAAAATATGGGATAAATCCTATATTGACATCAATTAGTGGGATATTTTGTCCTGTGGGAGAAATAATCCCATTTTTGCAACAACCGTGGGATTTTTTTTCCCATGTGGGAGAAATTATCCCACAGTACTTTTTCTCCCATGGGATTTTGGTGGGATTTTTGGTGGGATGAAAAATCCCGCCATTCTCCCATGGGATTTTAGGTTTTGACAGAGGTTTATGAGAAAACTACTACAATGTGGAAGTTGAGATTGACATGATGAGGTCAGAATAAAAAATCCCACCAAAATATAGAAAAAAATCTAATGTAGGTCTTTTCGAAAGGGTACCTAAAAGTCCGGACTTTGTCGTGTCCGGACTTAAATGTCGCAGTGTTATATGAATTAATTGTTTGAAATATGCTCCTTGGTATTAATCAAACATTTTAGATAAGCACGTGTGCCTTTTCAAAAACTGTGCAATGCTTGGACCTAGGGTCGGGGTTCATGTGTAGTAGGGGTACTACTGATTATTGCTGAATATTACTGATAAGTTGAAATGAAGTTGTTGTACCCCTACCCTGCCTATGGGTATTAAGTTACCAAACTAAGCAATAGCTAAGTGTATTTAATTATGATCAGGAATCATGTGCCTCTTTCAAACTCGTAATCATAGCATCTAGCTTAAAAAATGAACCAAATTCAATCATTTGAAGGCTGTTGTATAATTCTCAGGTGACCTTCAAGACCCATGGGCCTCTTGTTAACAATGGTTCAGCATTGAAAGGCCGATATTAGCTCTTAATTATTTTATATTTTTTTAAGTTTTTAGATTTTTCACTTAAAATGAAAAAAAATATTGATATCCAAATAAGTTGTTTGGGAGTTAAAAATTTGCTGTAAATGAATGCATCATATGAATATCTTATAGAGAAAGGCTGGTAAGACTTTTTTTTGTTATAAAAATTATTTATGAAAATAAAACACATTTGCTGTGAATAATTTGACTGCCGTCACGAGAAAAGGGCCCTTAAGGTCAAATTTTCACAAATTGACTTTTTGATAAATTCTGATAGCTGGACTCTTTCTGAATGCAAATAGACATAAATTTTGAAAATTACTCACTTTTTCGGTATTTTATGAGCATTTTAGTGAGGCACCCCAAAAACAATTTTAACGTTACTCACTGAAAACGTAATGACGTCGCCTGCGTCTAATTCAATTTTTAAAAATTCTTAAAATTACGTTATTTAAAAAACCTCAATCGTTGAGAATTAAAGACTTGAGAAATTATTCAATTTTTTTTCTTCCAAGCGACTAGTATGTAACTATTCCTAAGAGATTTCGTATGATATTACTATTTTCATGTTATTTTAAAGCAGATCTAGTAATTTCGTAAAGGGGGATGTGGGTCTAGATAGAATATAGGAACGGTTTATAACATAATCAGTAGGGAAATAATATTTGTTTAAATCCATACAAATTATTCTTTTGATATAAAACAATCTAATTCAATTTATAAATTATATAAAGCACTTGTAACACTTAAAGATTAAAAGAAATACATGTATATAGATATAGACAGAGAATCCCATGCAGAATGACACCGCGCAAAACGGGGCACACCCTCGCGAAAAGCACATCGATCCCGATATAAAAAAATCTTTTAAGACAGCAATCTCTCACCAACACACACGCACGTAACTTTATTCCCTATAACTATTACGATAAAAAAAACCACACCATTTATTTTCTGCATCACCGAAAAATTCAATTGAAAAATAAAATCAGATACGCCAAGATATGTAAACTTGTTTTTAAAAAAGTCTATTCCGTTTAAATAAACATTCATGAAATAAAAAAATATATATACATTCCCTTCTTCCATGCAAGCGGATTTTAATATTTTTACTTTTTTGAATATTTTATTTTAAAAGTTTAAAGCTCTAAGTTTCCATTGTTTATACAATTTATTTACTTTGCCTGTCTTATAGTTATGGAGAAGAAACATAGTAAATTGGCAAATAAAGGATTGTCTTATGTATGAATAATATGTTTATACCGTACCCTTTAATTGAGACTTTGTTTGAATTTATACTTCAAATTGAAACCGTCTTTTAACTTCTTACTTTTTTAAAAAGTAAATCACAATTAAAATCGGTTAAAAATATTTCTGGACATTTACTTATAAAAAAAATTGGCACCTATTCCCTGTTTAACTTGAAAACAACATTTATATATTTCTTACAAGGACCGCTACTACGATCTCAAAAAAAAAAAAAAAAGATTTGTATAATTTAATCAAAGAGATGACGAACTGTGCTGTTATTGTCTCTTTTTATAATATATGTACACTAAACGGTGTTTGACTTTTCTGTGTGAAATTACAGTTCCATTAAAATTTCGACGAAATCTTTTTGAAACTGAATGAATACTGGTATTATTTGGGGGGGGGGGGGGGGGGGCAGCTATATTTTTTTTTCAGTTGTGGGCACTTTCAACCACCAAATATTCCTGAACAAGCAAAACAAATTATTTTACGGCCATGAAAGATCATCTAATTTTTCTCCGTGAGAATGGCTAATTAACTTGATACCTTATAACCTTTTCACATTTCGATGCGATTGTCTTATCCAAGAATGAAATATTACTCAAACACACGTTAATGCTTTTTTGTATGAGGCGATGCTGTTAATTAATTAATAATAAATTGCTCGAATTTGACTCTCTTTCGCTTAATATTTAGGCAAACCATTTTCCCATAGTTATTAATTCAAAACATACCAAACATATCACAATAAAAAAAACAAAACATTTGAATCATAACTTCGCATGTCTCCACACACACGTTTGAAAGGGGGGGGGGGGGGCGTCAGCCAGAAAAAAAAATAAATTTGCCTAAAAATCTGCTCAACCAAAAAAGAAAGAGGAGGGGGTGTCGAAACCCGATTCCAATTTCGCCGTTTGGGAGGGGAGTAGGTTCAGTCTTCTTTCAGTATCAAATTTTCTTAATCAAACATTATACACTGCCTTATTCTTTTACCCCATGGTGCACAAATTTGACTATGCTGCAACAAAAACTGTGTATGGGGGGGGACATCCGGACTTTCAATGTAACCCCCCCAGCCCCTGTTGCTACTTGCGTGCGGCTGTAATGAAAATATTTTTCTTCAAAAGCAGAAAAAGTTGTGATTGTTTAATAATTCCTTTCCGTAGAGTCATGTTAGGATTATTATATATAAAGTCTTATCTCGATTTCAACGGAACTTTAAGAAATTAATGTCGAGATATGCGGATTTTGATACATGTATCAGGGTTGACGATTTCAACGCAAAACGTATTTCATTTCATGAATTCAATAGACAGTGATGTATATTTCACGCTCATTAAAGTTTTTAAAGATTTTAAACATTTTCATAACTTTTGAAAATTACACCCAAAAGCATTGTCACTTATACTTTTTGCTCTATCAGTGATATACCCGGTATTCTCAAGAGATGTAGCAATATATCTGACATTGGGTATAATGCTCTTAGGAAAAGTCTACAATAGCTGCATTTAATATCTTTAAAAAATTGCAATACAGGTTCCAGTGAGATTTCATTCATTCATTTCATCGGAACAATTTCAGAAATTTGAAAAGACAGTTATTTCTAACATACAATTCTTTTCAATGTATTTATTTGATCATTTTAATAAGTTTTTGAAACAAAATTTATTTTAACAAAATTTCGCGGCTTCCCCATCCTCGGTATTTTTTTCTTTTTTTCCCTTGGCACATTCTATTACTGTTAATTTAGTACAAAATTATTTATTGTTGATGTAAAAGGTTTGGATCTCCTATGTAACCAGTATCTTTATTCAATCAAAGAGGGATTATTTTTCTTAGCTGTAACTTTAACTGGTCTTTGTACATGTATTCGGAGATTTTTTTTTGGCTTGTCTTCTTAACCCCCCCCCCCCTTTTTACACACATTTTAAAATCGACACTTCGCCGAAGGCTGGCTATCGGGATGTATCAGTATGATAACTAAGAATTAAAATCTAAATGGCTTAATACATTTTAAACTATGGTTTATATTTTCCAGGAAAAAAGTAGCGCTTATAAGAACGGTAATTATTTAATGTGCATAGATCTCTCTCTCTCTCTCTCTGAAAAAAATATACATGTTTATGAAATATACCTATTAAGTATCAAGACTTCTTAACATGAATTCAAATTTAAGCATTTGTAAATTGCTCAGAAAACAAATATGCAGCATCTTTAATTTAGTCATGCATATACATCGTTTTAATCGCTGTTCCAGAGCTAGCAATGTGCATGTCCAATGTCCCGTATATCAACATCAATTAAAATACTTCAACAAAATTATGAATAAATTTACGTACTAAATAGTAATAATCTCATATACCTATCAAAAAATGTCCACATCAAATTTCAAATTTTTGTTACACTTTGAAATTCAATTTTATTTCTTGTTCACAAAATGCAGTCAACAAAAATTACTTCCGTGTTTTCAATACCGCGACTTTGACGTCGTTTTCTGAGCCGTGTGACGTCAAAAGACAAGGGCCCTTTTCTCATGACGGCAGTCATTTTAAAACTTGTATGGTTGAAAACACTATAAAACTAGTCACAACTAAGGACAACATGTTTGTCAATCATATTTTTAAAAGAAATTTATTGAAACGAAATTGAAAATTTTTTGAGAAATTATTATTATTTTTTTTTAATATTTGGACCTTACCTGATTAAAATTAAACTGATCCTGATGAAAATTAACACAAAATGAACAAATTTATTGCCTCTTCATGTATATTTACAATGAAGAAATCTATTTTATTGTCAAGTTCAATAATGTTTTAACCCTTATAACACCTAATGAGACTAATGTTCTTGGGGAAATTTATTTATTTTCAATAATTGTGCAATTATGGTTGAGATCGGTTTAATTCTGATTGAGATATGTCAAAATTACAAAAAATAATTTCTCTAAAATTTGTTTTTTCATTTCAATTTCTTTTATAATATGATAAATGAACATGTTATCCCCAGTTGTGACTGGTTTTAAGAAGAATATAACAACAAGTTTAAAAATATTCACAAATTCGGTGTTTTATTTTCATAAATATTCTATATACAGCTTTTCATTTCATATTTTATAAGGTT
>NW_026922683.1:187500-199941 GCF_032062105.1 Saccostrea cuccullata
AAATCCTATATACTCCAAATCTTAGATTCATTGGGCATACAAATTCTTATTTAGGGAAATGCATCTACCCCACAATAAACAGTTAAACTTTATTTCATTTACATTTACTAAAAACATACATCTTAATTTCATTTTAGAGACATTATGCATGCATAGTGTTGTTTACGTCTAGTGTATGTTTCAGTACTGTGACAATAGTTGTTGTAGATAAGTTTTTAAAAAGTTAAATAAATTATATGGGGTACTGTCCAGAACCCTTCTACAGTTATGCACGTGCCTTTTGACATACTTCTGTTTCCCTCCTATAAAAAATTTACATGTAGTCTGTTTTAAAACTGGCAAAACATGAACTTTCGATCTGTAGAAAACAAGACTATAAAACCTGCCTTCTTGAGCTACTTCAATTAATGTATTCTCTTAGGTACGTTTAGATGTTAAGATTTTTTTAAAACGTCACTTAACTTCAATAAAACTTAATTTTTAAGAATGTTTACACAGATCACGAGAATAAAGACTCCCGCCTGCAAAGTCAATTATTTCTCATCCCTGGGATTGTTTCAAAGTTTACTTTTAATTCTGAGAATAATATCAGGGATTTATTGGAAGTAAGTCTTCTTTAGGAGGGCTGAATTATAAGGCTTTTGTTATTAAATTCTATCGAAGGTTTTATGAAAAGTTATCAGCGGGGAAAATTATTTCATTTCAAAATATTCTGCCCCTGTGGGTCCCGACTCTTATCTTAAAAGAGAAAGTTTAAAAGGCCACATTGAACAGTATTGTCATCTTTTCGGGTGTTTTGTATGAGTTTTGTCAGAGATGATAATTATTTTTATCAACTAGTTTTGATAAATTACACATATAATGTGTCTGAAGATTCCATCAAACGATTGCTTTAATATAGCTTCATCTACACGTGAAAGAAATTCTTCAGTGAGATTTACCAGTGATTTGTGGTCTTAAAGAGAAGCCTTGTTAAAGTCAGAAAAAATGTAAAATAAAAAGTACAAGAAGATTCACAAACAGGTTCACATCGAGTTGAAAATACTTTTCAACCATATCCCCACCTCCACAATTTATAGATCCCTCTAAAAAAAAGTCAGAATAATCATGCGTACATCTGAAGATGATAGCATTTGAAAAGTGTCCTCTCTTTTTGCTTGTAACTGATCCCTGAATCTGACAACATAATTGTTGTTGTTGACAACCCCCCCCCCCTTAAAAAAATATTGATGGTGGTTACGATGTCTGACATGTTTAAGCTCTTTTTGGAAATATTTATACGGAGACCTCATACATATATGGACAGGTACATGCTGTAAATGCTGTAGTCTTTTCAATGAAAGATATATGTAATATATGTCTCGTTGTATGTTCTAAATTAGAGGTGCGGCGGTAGGCTGCCACACTGTAAAAATAAAATTTACAGAAAACTCACTGTCAAAATTCGTGATCTCGAATTCGAAAAGATTGAATATATCTAAGGTTTCGAGACACTGTTGTTAAAATTGATAAAGAACGCACTTTCACTCCATTTCGACTTATCCAAGGTACATATATTCGAGATTTCGATTTACTAAATATCGAAACACAGCAGTTTATCCATAGTATTCGAAATATCGATGTTCTAGATATCGAAGTTCGGCTGTATTTGTACTTGATTTGTTAGAGACACGGTCCATTATTGATCCCAATCAATAAGAAAATAGTATTTATTTTTTTGAACTTTCAATCCTATTCATGATTTTTTTTATTCCTTCGAGACATCGATGGAAAATACTTTCTTTATTTAAGGTTTTACACTTTAAGGATTTTTTTTCCTTCGGCGCGCAACGGTTAACTTTTTGGATACAGTTCTCACACTTCAGATTCTTATTTTCCAATATCCTCCACAATCAAAATCCTTTTATATGAATTTACCTATAAAGCCCTTTCATGCACAGATAACGAGCCCCTGCAAGTTATAATGAAGTATTCTCTAGACGGACAAGCGAGGATACGAGTACTCGAATGAATAATTTAACAATAAGTATATATGTATGCTGCTTCAAGGACTATTCAAACGAGCTGAAATTTTCCTTTTTATACATTTTTAATCCATACATGTTTAGGTAGATGTGGTATTTAAAGTAACCCACCGGGCTAAAACTGCTGTGGGTAACTAAGGGCGTTATTGGAAAATCAAAACACATTGTGAGAGTTAGGAAAGTGCTCTAAGTTCACCATACACCTCCCCTCCACACTCACACACTCCCCTTCCCAACTCCTTCAGGGTAGGAAATAATAAAAAAATCTGATTTTGATTTTTAAATCTTTCTGATGTCAATTGCTTACAACTTAAAATTTCCCCTTTGCGTTGTATTTACTGTGAACTTTAAAAGAAAGCTAATGGCGTGAAACCTAAGATATGATATAAAAGTCGGTTTAAATCGCAATCTTATTCCCTTCTACACTTGTGTATGGTTATTGTAAAGAAACAGTTTGGGCCTTAGCAGTCGTTAGGAATATCATCGGTAAGGGGGAAAATTAAAAAATGGTAAGTGGATTTTAAATCTTTTTACTTGTTTTCCATAGCGACGACATTGTTTTACTAAACCGTGCTTGTTCATTTGTTGAATTTTGACGCGAATTTTATTTAACCGGCGACATCTCGATCTAAGATACGAGTTAGTGATGGTTATTTAGTAGAAATTTAAATAGACGATTGTTGTTTGTGCATGTTGATCTACATCTTTTGATCGTCTTCGTAAATCAAATTATTTTGCTTTTAAGAATTTAGTTTATTTCTCAACGTTAAAGATTATGTTCTTTTAGTTTTTGTTTTTGACAAATTTAAAAAAAAAAACAATTTTTAAAGTGCCAAGATGCTTAAAAACATGTTGTTTAATTAAATGAAAATTATTAAATAAAAAATAACATAAACATATTATTAAAAGAAATTTTTCCTATAGAAAATAGCGCCTTGCTGTTTTTGTTTAGATATTATTTTGAATGCATTCATGTCCTGTTCACTTAATCAATTCGATATTGTCGACATTGCAATGTTGACAATGTTGATACGATATCGTGTTTACATTGTCAACATTGTTATTATTTCTACATGACGACATCGTCGACATCGCAATGTAAACAATGTTGATACAATATCGCGTTTACGTCATCTACATTGTTATCATTTCTTCATGACGACATCGTCGACGTCGACATCGCAATGTTGATACGATATCGCGTTTACATTGTCAACATTGTTATTAATTACTTCTACATAACGACATCGTCGACATCGCAATGTTGATATGATATCGCATTTACATCGTCTACATTGTTATCATTTCTACATGACGACATCGTCGACGTCAACATCCCAATGTAAACGATGTTAATACGTTCTTAACTTTAGACTTAACCACAACTCGACAAAATCGCACCCAACTCTATAGAAAATAGGGTTATTCTCGCACCCCACTCTATACAAAACAGGGCTAGTCTCGCACCCCACTCTATACAAAACAGGGTTAGTCTCGCACCCCACTCTATACAAAACAGGGTTAGTCTCGCGCCCCATTCTATACATGCAAATACACAACTCTATTAATTAGGGTTAGTCTCGCACACAAATCCAGTAATTAGGTTAAGTCTCGCACACACTCTACTAATTAGGGTTAGTCTCGCACACAACTCTATAATAATAGGGGTCAGTCTCGCACACAACTCTACTAATTAGGTTTAGTCTCGCACACAACTCTATTAATTAGGGTTAGTCTCGCATAAAACTCTATAATAATTAGGGTCAGTCTCGCACATAACTCTACTAATTAGGGTTAGTCTCGCACACAACTCTATGATAATTAGAGTTAATCTCGCACACAACTCTATAATAATTAGGGTCAGTCTCGCACACAACTCTACTAATTGGGGTTAGTCTCGCACACAACTCTACTAATTAGGGTTAGTCTCGCAGACAACTATATAATAATTAGGGTTAATCTCGCACACAACTTTATACAAATTAGGGTTAGTCTCGCACACAACTATATAATAATTAGGGTTAATCTCGCACACAACTTTATAAAAATTAGGGTTAGTCTCGCACACAACTCTATAATAATTAAGGTTAGTCTCGCACACAACTCTTATATTTAGGTTTAGTCTCGCACAAAATGTAATTTAATTATGCGTATACATGCGACTCGGTATTTTCTAACTGGTTTCAATAAGTCATGCAAATCCATAATTAAAGTATACACAATAGATAACGCAACTGACACAAAACAAATTAATTTAAATATTTTCCCGCACAATTTATGTCTCTATAGAAAGTTTATTTCTGACGTCACATTCACGCCATCACGATAGCAACGACGTTAAAAGCTAAACACTTTAACGTAATTGCATGAAAACAAATTTAGGAAGTGGAAGGATGTCTGCATTTGTGCATCGAGACAGAATTCAAAATAGCTACAAGGAAACAATTATAATGATCCATTCGACGAATTAACAAATGAAATATTGCATAATACTGCAGTGTCGAACAGCATACCGATGGCATTTTTAATTCCTCCTTTTCTTACTGGCATCGCGCATTTCCTTAACAAATCGGAAATTTGACCCTGGCAAAACTGGACCCAACCTTCAATTTACTCTGCGACGGTCGGATTCACTGGAACAAACAGAACAGCAGCTATGGATGCTGGCCGTAATGCCATTGCCGAAGTTGAGAGTGCTACCAAACTTTGCGACATGAGGTCTATAATAAATCAATGTAAGTACATGCATGTACATAAAATATTTACCGGGGTATTACTTATTAATTAATTATTAATATCAATTTTTTATCTAAATACTTTAACATGAATATTTATGGTTTTATATTTCCATAATTCGTATACTGTTGCTTCAATACCTCCCCCACCCCCTCAAGCACATAAGCACAAGACTTTTACATTTATAATGTTTATTACAAATGTTTTCATTAATTCGATTAGTCTTATCATAGTAAATTTTATGTAGACATTTTCAAAGAGAAAAAATATCTATATAAGATCATTATTTATTATTTTTCTTCGAAATTACGCTCCATTTAAAAAATTTTTACACCTCCCATGAAGCCAGAAACTCATTAAAAAAACTTAACATTATAAACGGTTGATGACGTCGATCAATTGTGACGTCACTGTAAAAATACGAAGATTTCTATGATCAATCAATCAATTGAAGGTCATAGAAAAATCCTGTTTTTATTACACAGTCATGTAAATGAAAGGGGGAAATAACTACGTCTGATGATATATTAGATACATGTATTACTAGTATCACGCACATGAGAGGCGTCTCCCTTCATACAATGACATTAAAAAATTGGTTTGATTGAGTCTTCCTCTGAACAACCATTGATTTAAGAGATAAAAATTCCAATTACAAAATATTACTTAAAGAAATAAAATTTTCTAGTAAATTAGATTACACCCCATCATAACCAAATAATCCTTCTTTATCCAGGATCATCCGTTCCATGCAATACCATAACAAGGAGCACAAGAAATATTGCTGAAAAGGTAAAAGAAGAAATGAAATCTTTGTGCGAGTAAGGACTTGGCGAAACAAAACATGAAAAGCCACAAGGTGGAGGGTGACTTATTTTCACTTTCATTAAAAAACCCACCCAAGAAAGTACCATACAGATGACAAACACTCTTTCCAAGGTTGGAATAGACATGAGGGAATACGAGGAGGCTCTTTCTAACACCGAGAATGCACCACCGTGCAAAAAAAAAATGAAAACTCTGCAGCTGATCACGAATGAATAATTATTGTACACTGATTTCATGTTAAACCACTTGAATAGCCATAATGCCACTGCTTTCATACTGATATAATCATATGAATTTTATACAATACAAGTAATATACAACAATAAAATTCAAAAATCGTTCCTTTAATTTTCACTTCTTTCATCCTTCTGTATACTTGTATTCAAATAAAATCAATTTGTAGTTCATTTTCAGATTGGAAGAGACATACTCCATACTTGATGTGGACTCATCAGAGTCAAACATCGCCCTAGTGATGATGTGCAAAACGTAAACAGAAAATATGAAGTCAACTTAATTTTATACGTTATATGCGTTGTCAATAAATAGGCAAAAAATGTAAATCAATCTTGACATGCTGACGACTCGATAAAGGCCAACACAACTACTAAGTATATAAAGAAAAACATATGAAAAGAATTCAATATTCACACAACATCAACTCAGTTACCGACCAACAAAGCGATAACGACGATGTGAACAATGTAAATAAAATTTTGAAAAAAGAAGGCAATGTTGACACAATGTCGACTCGATATCGACCAACATTGCGATGTCGACGATGTTAACGATGTAAACAAGATAAATAGAAGGCAATGTTGACACGATGTCGACTTGATATCGACCAACATTGCAATGTCAACGGTGTTAACGATGTAAACAAGATTAATAGAAGGCAATGTTGACACGATGTCGACTCGATATCGCCCAAGATTGCGATGTCGACGATGTGAACGATGTAAACAAGATAAAAAGAAAGCAATGTTGACACGATGTCGACTCGATATCGACCAACATTGCATTGTCGACGATGTTAACGATGTAAACAAGAAAAAATAAGTAGGGCAATGTTGACACGATGTCGACTCAATATCGTCCAACATTGCGATGTCGTCGATGTGAACGATGTAAACAAAGATAAAAAGAAGGCAATGTTGACACGATGTCGACTCGATATCGTCCAACATTGCAATGTCGACGGTGTTAACGATGTAAACAAGAAAAAATAAGTAGGGCAATGTTGACACGATGTCGACTCAATATCGTCCAACATTGCGATGTCAACGATGTGAACGATGTAAAAAAGATAAAAAGAAGGCAATGTTGACACGATGTCCACTCGATATCTACCAACATTGCAATGTCGACGGTGTTAATGATGTAAACAAGATAAATAGAAGGCAATGTTGACACGATGTCCACTCGATATCGCCCAACATTGCGATGTCGACGATGTGAACGATGTAAACAAAGATAAAAAGAAGGCAATGTTGATACGATGTCGACTCGATATCGAACAACATTGCAATGTCGACGGTGTTAACGATGTAAACAAGAAAAATAGAAGGCAATGTTGACACGATGTCGACTCGATATCGATCAACATTGCGATGTCGACGATGTGAACGATGTAAACAAGATAAAAAGAAGGCAATGTTAACAAGATGTTAACATCATATTGGTAAACGATGTAATATATACAGATATAAACAAAGGTATTACTGTCATGTTTAATATGTTATGATATTAGGAGGCCTAGTATTCTTACAACGATGTCGACAATATCGAAAAAAAATCGTGTACTGGACATACCTCTTTGAATGGGGAGGGGGGATAGGTTGATAAATATGAAAACTAATTTTTACGGACATTTTGTGACAAGCTAGTAAAAAAGAAATACTTTAAAAATCTTAAGTTCAGAACTTATTTCTGGCGTGCATGTGTGTGTTATATGGGATATGACAATCTTAGGTCAATTTTCTTAAGATGCACAGCGAAAGAGGGGGAGGGGGTCCAAGCTAATTTTTTTTAGTAACTTTACATACAAATTCAGTTTGCTGAAAGAAAATTGATGAGGTACACCAATTCTCTGCGATGTAAATTCATTGTTAAATATAAATAACTGTTGTAGAACTTAGTACCTGTTTCTACTCTGATGACGAACAAATTGAGGATGCCAACCAGGAAGTAGAAGAAACAAATGAAGAGGAAGGAAACCAGGAAACAGCAGAAGAGGAAACACAGGAAGTGACAGAGAAAAACCAAGAGGTGGAAGAAGAGAGACAGGAGGAAACAGAGGAAAAAGATGAAGTGACAGAGGAAACGCAGGAAGTGACAGAGGAAACTCAGGAGGTGACAGAGGAACTCCAGGAGGTGAACGAGGAACCTGAAGAAAAAGCAGGAAAAAAACCAGGAAGTTGTGGAAGAAAAGCAGGAGGAAACAGGAAAAGCAGGAGATTACAGAGGAAAGTCAGGAAGTGGCAGAGGAAACTCAGGAAGTAACAGATGAAAGTCAGGAGGTTACAGAAGAAACTCAAGAAACAAAAGAGGAAACTGAGGAAAAAGCAGCAAAAAATGAGGAAGTAAAAGAGGAAACAACAGACGAAGCAAAGGAAAGTACTTGTACAGAGGTAACAGAAGGAAATCAGACTGCAGTAGAAGAAAGTCAGCAGGAATCTCAAGGAAACCAGGTAACCACAGACGATACACAGGAAACAATGGAGGAATCTGGGAATCAGGAAGGGGTGAATAAAAGGTCATCTAACCGTACAACTCTTTTTTAATGACTGAAAAATGTGAAATATGATAACCACTCTTACCAAATGTCTTTGAAATATATCAAAATGTGTCATAAGAAAAAGTATTTCTCCAAAAAATCTGCTGAAATTGAGATGTGTAATATCATGATTTTTGTATGTTTCTCTTTTGACAGATGTGTGTGCGATGCAGAAGATAGGTGCTGTGTATTTTCTGTATCTTCTGATGTACTCAGGACTCGAGTTCACACTCACTTTCCTTACTCACAACAGGCTCAACTACGACAGGTAACTCATCAACAAGTCTTCATCAGATTTTCATCTCCTCCTCACTGCATCATCATCATCATCGACTCTATCTTTTATAATTTTCTTTGATCTTTGTTTCTTATTGATCATCTTCTTTCTTTCATCATAAACACAACTAGCATTAAAAAATGGATTTTCTGTAATTTTTTGTTACCAGGACAATGTTTTAAATCAGTTGTTCTTAAGATTAAGCTTTCTGTTTTATCTTCATCAGTATGCAACAAGGGAAGATGTTATTCTTTTTGGGGACCATAATTGCTTTAGTGCAGGGTAATTCATTTGTCTATACAATTTTTTTGAAGAGTTTGTGTTGTGTTAATTGTTTTTATGTACCTCATAAACCTTGAAGCAAGTAGTAAAATAAAATCATGGAATTGTCAGAATTTATTGAAAGCAATAAGTTGATATGTTTTTTTCATAAAAATACAGGTGGTTATGTTAGAAGGATACCTGCAGGGAAAGAAGTGAAGATAGCGACCCTGGTAAGAATTTAGACCCGATTTATAAATTTTATCCATCCATAATTTGAAAGCAGCTTTTTTTATTCTACGAAAATAAGCAATATTTTACATAATTTAATTTGGAGAGAAAATATTGAGTACTACATTTCCAAAGGGAAACTGCCTCTATTTCTGCAGTAATTTTGGATCAAGAAAGCACTGGTTGCATGGCAAGATATAATGCTAAAAATATATTTTTTAAGCATTTCTTAATTTTACTCTGCAATTAAGACTAATATTTGCAATTTCAGGGAATGACGATGCTTATCCCAGCCTTCGTGTGTATGGCTTTTGCCTACAAAGCTAGTATGATGTACATAGGACTGACATTATTTGCCTTTGGTTTGTAACTTCAAAATTTTCAATTTTCTCTGCTTCATATTCATTGAATATATCAGTGAATCCTCTATAAACAGGTATATACTTGCACGCACAAATAAAAGCAACATAGTGGCTTTATAATATCAGGAGCTATGTAGAAAATTCTTCCCATCTATGAGGGGTGATCAAAAAATTCGCAAACTATCTCTATATCTACAAAATCACATTTCAAATTGGAAAACAATTTGGTACACACATAGCCATACACAAGTTCTATAAATAGCATATGCTGAATAAAGTTTTGCTCCTAGCTTGTGACGTCAAAATGTGTAAATGACGTCATTATGTATGTCACTTGTGAAAAAAAATGGCTGTCTCAGTTGTACTCGTTTAAAAAAAAACGACTGTAAAATTTATTGTATATCTTACAAATCCCTTAAAAGTAATGTATAATAATTTGTACACAGTTTATTAAAACAAATGACTTCCTATAAATTTAATCAATGATTGGATAGATCGTTTTAGTGAAGGAAGGCAGATGGTTAAAAATGATACTCGTTTTATTGCCCAGTGAAAGCAAGTTTAAAAGGAGGTTTGTTTTTATATAAGCAATTTCCTATCAAAGAAGTCAAATTTACAATTTTAAAAATAGTTGAATATTTTAACAATAATATAATTACAGCTTGTATGAAATACCTAAGATATCGTTTACTTTAGATTTAAAACATATTAGTAAAAGAAGAAAGCACTCATTAATATTCCTTATAAACGTCTCTTCCGAGACAGAAAATTTGGGTTTTGATGGTTGCCATGCTTATTTTTGGAAAGGATATTCTTATATCCACCATTCTGTTGTTAAGTTTTTTTTTCCATTTCTGACAAATAAACTGATCTTGTTATAAAAATTAACTTACATCCATGGAGAGAAATACTAAACTCAGAAAAAATTTTCAGCTTTTGTGACAGAACACTACAGAGGGAGTCACGTGACCGCCTATATCACATGATTCGCGTATGCGCAGAGCGGTGACAGATGTGCATTAAAATTGGAGGGGATTCATTTATAATATAATCAACACTGAAAAGGAATATTTTTTCTGTTATGGAAGTAATTCAATTAGTTTGCGAACTCTTTGATCACCCCTCGTATATGAAATATTCCTGGATTTGGACTAGGAAATTGAGATATTATTTAGGAATGAATTTAATAGCTACCCATATAATACGGTATAAACTGGGATGGGGCAGTTTACGCTTTATAAACCGCAAAGCAGTTTATAAAAAAAGCTAAACTGTTCCAACCCAGTTTATACCGTATAAAATGGGTAGCTATTAAATTCATTCCTTATAATTTAATTTTTTATTCATTTGATGTAAGAAAAAAAGAAGATTGTTCCACAAAATGACTTCAATTTGTACAAAATTTGAATGTAAAGTCAGGCGGATTAATACGTTTTTGACGTACGTCATTGTGACGTAAGCAACCCATTTTATACAATATAAATACTTTTTATACAATGAAATACAGCGTTACAACCAGAATTAAATTATTTGAAATTACTACATTTTTATATAGCTTCAGCCACAGTTGTTCCATGTCTGACAACACTGATCTCAGGATTTGGAGGCACGGATCAGAAGGGGGTGGTGATGGGAGTGTTCAGATCTCTAGGGCTCTAGCCAGAGCTTTCGGTCCTGTCTTATCCAGTATAGGTATGGTCATATGATCACAATATTGGTTAAGCTTAAGTTAATTGTTTTTCATCTAATTAAAGTCTTTGCTATTAATCTCGCTGCATTTCATTTCCGGAAATATGCATAGCATTTCTGACATTTTTTTATCATTTCCGACATTTTTTTTATTAAATTTCGACATAATTTTTTTTCATTTCCAGAATTTACCTGTGCGGCAATTCAACATTTTTTTAAGTAAAAGAAAAAATAGAATTTTAAAAGTATTTATACCAAAATATGAATAAAATTAGAAAAAAAAAAACATCTATACATATATGCATACATGTAGCACTAAGTCTAGGTAATGCATAAAACTTTTCCCACACATTTAATCTGCACTTAATTAAATGTCAGTGACAGAACCATTCTTGTGTCCAAGTCACTGATTTTTACAAGTCACTGAGATTTACAAAGTTGGATTTCAATTATTCATTAATCTTTCAAATTTTTCTTACGTAAAGATATCAAATCTGTTACTATAGGTACTACATATGTATTTGATAAAATGTCGGAAATGAAAACTAAAAAATGTCGAAAATGAAAACTAAAATATGTCGGAAATGAAAACTAAAAAAATGTCGAAAATGAAAAGTTCATAATTACCAAAAATTAATGAAATGAAATGCAGCCGTTAATCTTATGCTTCATCTAAAATTAATAAATTATCCAGGACATTTAAGGTGGAATGCAACACCAACTTTTTAGGTCACCTGAATAACTCAGGTATTCTTTGAAAATCTTCTTCTCTGCTCCTAGGTATTAGATAAACTAAGTGCATAGTTATGATGACCAAGGGTGCCTCTACCAAAATTGTGAATTTTATGGCCCAAGGGTCAGGGGTTCTGGTGTTAATGTGGGGCTCTATCTGATTATATAGTGAAAATACATGAATTCTTTGAAAATCTTCACCTCTGCTCCTGGGTATTAAATAGACTAACTAAGTACATAGTTATGATGAGCAAGTGCCTCTATCAAAGTTGTGAATTTTATGGCCCCAGGGTCAGAGGTTCTGGTGTTATGGTGGGGCTCTATTGATTGTATAGTGAAAATACATGAATTCTTTGAAAATCTTCTTTGCTTCTAGGTATTAAATAAACTGAGTCATCAATATGATGATCAGAAGGTCCGCATGTACAAAAATTGTGAATTTCTGGCCCCAGTACGGATTCTGGTGTTAGGGTGGGGCTATATTGATTATTAGTGAAAATACATGAATTCTTTGAAAATCTTCTC
>NW_026922684.1:0-20086 GCF_032062105.1 Saccostrea cuccullata
TAAGTACATGTAGTATGAAACTAAGAATTGATCCCATAGTTCATATACTTGGGTATAAAGGGAAATGAATAGGATTTATCACAAAAATTTGTAATATGTATCCTATGAATGGCATCATTAGATCACCTGAGTCTATGCACATCCCCTGTCAGCTCAGGCTTTTTTTCATACACGGGGCACCCCTACTTATTTTTTAGTTTTTACTGGTCAGAGACCAGAAGAGCTTAGTAAGGTGTCCATTGTCCGTCTGTCTGTTCGTCCATCTGTAAACCAGAGCTCCAGATAATTTTTTACCCCAAAGTGTATTTACTCCCTGAATTTCAAATCAATGCAGATTCTGATTTTCAGTTAAATGGTTTCAGAGTATTTTGTTAATATACAAGTGTTTTAGAAGAGGAAAAAAATTACAAAGGACAGTGTCTGCATTTATTTAAATAAATTTTGAAAATACAAACAAGACTTTTGGCTAAAACTGTGAAACATTTCTTTTTGACAAGAAACATGAGTTGGTAAAGTTATCACAGGCACTTTATCTTTTCCTCCATTTAAGAGAGTAAATGAGAGAAAAAAATCTTCATTTATATGGCAAGTTGAGAAAAATCAGAAATTGGCAATGGACCCATAATAAATAAAAAAATAAACGTTATGTACAAACCGTATGTATAACATCTTAATAAAACAAGACAAGAATTTAAGAGAGCTCTTGATCGGTAATTTAAAAATTATGCAAAATTATAATCTAAATCTTTGATTCTTCCTCCTAAAGATCGTCGTCGTCATTACTAGAATAATCCTGGTCACTAAAAAGCTTTTAAATCTGTATTTCGTTTTGAGAAAATCCAAACACTGAGTTCACCTCAATTAATATTATTAGCAAAGTCGTACTTGTATTATTCAACCCATTGAACACAGTCTTACGTGGTGTAATGCTTATCTACAATTGCCAATGCGTAAATGTACGCTCAACTTTAATTTTTAATGCATATTTTTGAAAATTTCAATGCATATTTCTGCAAATACCCACCTTATCTGGAGCTCTGGTAAACAATTTTTCAAAATGCTACTCCTCCTACAGGTTTGGTCTGATTTCAATATAACTTGGCATACAAGTAGACTACACAAAGATACATTATATAGTGCATCGGTTTTTGATTTCAATGAACAGTGTTGCCTTGGTTACTAAAATTAGAAATTTCTTTGAAGTTCCTTACAAACAATATTCCTGCTACAGTTTTGGTCTTAATTCAATATAGCTTGGCACACAAGATGACTACACTAAGATACATAATTTAGTGCATTGGTTTGGTTTTTGATTTCAATGAATGGTGTTGCCATGGTTACTAAAATTAGAAATTTCTTTGAAATGCTTTTTAAAATGCTACTTCTCCCTAAGTTTTGGTCATATTTTAATTTAATTTGGCACACAAGTTGCCCCCAAAAGAGACTTAATCAAGGATCATTATTATATTTATTGCTATTGTAAAGTTTCAAGTCCAAATTGCTAATCGTCTTTTCCTTTGTTATAAGAACAAACTAGTAGAGCTACAGTCTCGACAGAGACTTCTGGTTTTACCACAAGTTACTTAACTCAATTTCAGGCACCCTCAGCTTCAATCTCACATTTTGTGAAATGTATCAATCATTAACCTACCGGTACTTTAAAATGACATTGTTTGCTTCTTGAGACTTCTTTCTTGTTAATCAAATCGTTTCAAGAAGTCTCTGGTTGAGCCTTTTTATTGTAAACCACTCATTTATTCCTCAAAAATTGCCTCAATACAAAGTAAGACATCTTATAAGATACACTGTAACACATGTACATGTATATGTATTTCTGGTTGGAGTTATAGAAGTAAGATTAAACCAGAGACTTCCAATTACTAGTATAATATAATTTTACTGCATGAATTTGAATACAGCAAAACTTGTTTAGTACGAACACGGATATTGCAAATATTTGGATATAGCGAAGTCATCTTGGATCCCCAAGCTTTATAAATTTGATGAAGTCTTTCTTATAATGTTATAACAAATTACGGATATAGCGAAGTAATTTCACAGGTCCCTGTGACTTTGTTATATAACCAAGTTTTGCTGTGTAACACATGTACACTTTTATCTCCAGATGAGGCAGATTTTGTGTGTGAACCAGATCCAAATATCATAGCTTCAGCAAAATTTCAACAACTTCGTCTAGAATTCCTTGTGGCCGTAGAAAAAATTGAGAAGGGAAACAGAGGCAGCAAAGGTCAAATACAGGCAGTTCAGTCAACAGTCTCGAGTACAAGCAGGAGGGCAACACTGCCAACAGAGTAGTTCCCAGCCTCCAAACACAGGAGAGCTCCAAACAGTCACCAGACTCCACACACAGAAGAGCTACAGAGTTCTCATCCAGCTGCCCCGATATGCTCTGGAACCTCAGGAACAAAACAGATCTCACAACATTGTGGTACTCCTGTTAGAATCTTACACTGAAAACTTATTAACAGTGCCTCCCCCAAGTTTAACAGCAGTTTCAAATTATAAAGACAAAACTTGTGCTTCATTGGCTGAAGGTATAGTAAATTGATTCTTCTCTCTGAAAAATTAAGGTTTTTAATGATCCAGATATAAAATGGGGAATATCTACTAGGTGTGGTTTAAACCTAAGGCCATTCCAAGTTTTTCTTTGTTTAGTGTCTGTAGACAAATTGGTTTTGAGGTTTTGAAATTAAGGACAGACAATACGTTTCTAAATGTATATACATTTTCCGAAGATTTTGTCATTGAAGTAAAGCTGACTTTTACAAGTTAACTCACAAAAAAATGAGGTACCTTACCAGGCATTTGTAAAAGATACCAGAGGATGGTGTTGCATTTTCTTTTGGAAATAACAGATTTTTAGCTCACCTTAGCCGAGGACTCAAGTGAGCTTTTCTGATCAGATTTTGTCCATCTTTCTGTAAACTTTTCACATTTTCGACTTCTCAAGAACCACTGGGCCAATTTTAACCAAACTTGGTACAAAGCATCCTTGACTGAAGGGAAATTTAAATTTTTTAAAATAAAGGGCCAAGTCCCCTCACAAGGGGAGATAATCAAGAAAAGACAAAAATAGGGTGGGGTCATTAAAAAATCTTCTTCTCAAGAACTACTGGGCCAGAAAAGCTGAAACTTATGTGGAAGCATCCTGGGGTAGTGTAGATTCTATATTTAAAATTCTAGATTTTAAATTGTCCAACTTATGACCCATGTGGTAGGGTGGGGTCACAATATGTATTACAAAGGGGAAAATTGGTAAAGAACAGCATGGTCAAAGCTATCAGGTGAGTGATGTGGCCCATGGGCCTCTTGTTTTTATACATTACGAAGATACATAAAACAGATATATGAGGAATATATCGTCTGACCTTAAAAAACACACACTAATTAAAATTGATAAAAACAAATCATTGAAATGCAATTTACGCTTTTGGGATCTCTCTATTTTATAGCAGTGTACCAAAAAAAGTTGTTTCAATGAACGAGTAGTTTAACTTTGATACAATGTGGGAAGTATTCCGGGATGATAAAGTATGTAAAAGTTTTATATTTTTTCCATTGCTTTTTCTCAAGCCTACAAGTGAGTCAATATTAATGCAAGTTGTTCTTTAACACCTGTATTCCCTGTTCATAAATAATTTAGAATAAATATTTTTCTGGCAGTGATATGTGTGCTAGATTCATATCACTGTGTCATCGATTCATCAATAATACCTAGTATCCAATTAAAAACCAGTAAACAATGCTTACCTGACAAGAAGCACAACTGGAAGCAAATGATGACTAAAAATGTTTTTAAAAAATCTTATTTGTTGGATCATGTAAATTAATGAAGTTTGCACAGTGATTTGTTCAGAGCATTTTAAAATGCCATCGTCATACATGTTCAAAAATCTATATATACATGTATGTCAAATAACAACTTTGTATTTTAATATGTCCAGTTCATTTCCAAAAGGCACATGAAACAGAAAATGCAGGAACAGCAACAACTTCAGTGGTAGGTTACAACAATTGTGATTTTTAGCTCTTCTGAGCCAAAGGCTCAAAGAGCTAATGCTATGGCCATTTGTGCGGTGTGCGGTGTGCGTTAACTTTTTAGAATATGGGCCATAACTCAAGAACCCCTTGGCCAATCAGTGTCAAATTTGTCACAGGGTATCCTTGGCCCAAGGGCTACCATTTGTACTAAAATAAGGGTTGGGACCCTAAAACAAGGGGAGATAATCAGGAAAACAAAACCAAAAGTACTGGTTGCAAAAAAATCTTCTTCTCCAGAACCACCAGGCAGATTTTCACCAAACTTACATACAATGATCAGAATATGTTGAAGATTAAAAATTGTTCAAGGCATGACCCTGGGCAAAGGGCGTGGTCTCAAGGTCACTTCAAAGTTGACCTAAATTTACAATTAATGAAAATGTCTATATTTTCTTACTCTCTGTATAAGGACTACAGTCATCAAATCTTGTAAGTTGATGCATCTTAGGACTTCACATCATGTTAACTCAAAAGTAGGCCACGGTCACCTACTTTTTAATTTTGCGGGCATTTGTTTTTAAATTGATTTGGATACATATTTTGGACACTTTAAGGCCTATGATGAGTTGATGCATCTTGGGTCCTTAAACAACGTCAACTTAAAAGTAGGTCACCGTGACCTACTTTTTTAACTTTATGGCTCATCCTTCTTGAAACATTTAATCCCATTATTTCAGACACTGAGAGGGTTAGAATCATCAAATCTTGTAAGTTGCTGCATCTTCGGACCTTAAAACACATTTAAGAAAAAGTAGGTCACTGTGACCTACTTTTAGAATTTTGCAGGCTTTTTTTTTTCAAATTGTTTAAAAGGCATATTTTGATTACCTTCAGACCAACGATCATCAAACTTGGTCAACTGATGCATCTTGGGACTCTGAAGAATGTACAACCGAATGTAGGTCACTGTGACCTACTTTCGACATTTTATGGCTAGATTTCAGTATCTTAGGTATTTATTGGCTTAGAATCATCAAACTTTGTGAGTTGATGCATCTTGGGTTTTTGGAGAGTGACAACCAAAAATTAGGTCATGGTGACCTACTTTCAATATTTTATGGCTATATTTATGTATCTCCAATACTTATTGGACTAGAATCATAGAACTTTTCTATAGTAATACATGTGGGTTTTCGGAGAATGTCGACCAAAAAGTAGGTCACGGTGACCTACTTTTGACATTTAATGGCTATATTTATGTATCTCTGGTACTTATCGCTTTTAGAATCATCAAACTTTGTTAGTTTATGCCTCTTAGGTTTTCAGAGAATGTAGACCAAAAAGTGGGTCACAGTGACATACTTTTGAATATCTCAGGTATTTATTGGCTTAGAATTATCAAACTTGGTCAGCAGGATGCATCTTAGGCCTCTGATAAATGTCAACCAAAATATAGGTCACAATGACCTACTTCTGACATTTTATGGCTATATTTAAGTATTCTCCAGTACTTATCGGATTAGAATCATCAAACTTTGTCAGTTGATGCATCTTGGGTTTTCGGAGAATGTCGACCAAAAAGTAGGTCACGATGACCTACTTTTGACATTTTATGGCTATATTTAAGTATCTCAGGTACTTATTGGCTTAGAATCATCCAACTTTGTTAGTTTATGCATCTTGGGTTTTCAGAGAATGTCGACCAAAAAGTAGGTCACGGTGACCTACTTTCGACATTTTATGGCTATATTTAAGTTTCTCTGGTTCTTCTGGCTTAGAATCATCAAACTTTATTAGGATTGATACATCTGGGTTTTCCAAGAATGTAGACCAAAAAGTAGGTCAAGGTGACATACTTTTGAATATCTCAAATACATATTGGCTTAGAACCTTCAATCTTAGTTTGTATATTAATGCATCTTGAGTCCTCAGAAAACTTCGATCTGTAAAGTGTGACACAGTGACCTACTCATGTTTTTTTTTACAGCTTTATTAAAATATCTTCAGTCCTAACTGGCTAAGAATCATCAAACTTTTTATCAGTTGATGCAACTTAGGTTTTAGGATACTAAGGGTTAGAGGCTTCAAATACAAGTGATAGGTTGTACAATTTATCAGAAGAGCAATTCAAGGCCCTTGGGCCTCTTGTTCAAGATTTATTGTTTTTTAGGGATGGTATTCATACACTAAAACAGTTAATTTGTGAACTTTTAAGAACTTCTTTATTTTTGGAATTTGACCAATCTGTAAAATTTCACAGAAATTACCCATCATACAGAATTGCATAATACTGTAAACCAACTTTTATTCGCGTGCAAGAATTTTGCGGAGTTTGCGAGAACCTCTTTATTGCGAATTATACTTGCCGTGAACTGGTCCTTTTAGTATATTTATCTATTAAAAACAGATACAAAAAGACTTAATCGCGAAAATTGATCGTCGTGAACTAGTTTATGTCTGGTAAATCGCGAATTAAAGTCGTCGCGAATAAAAGTTGATTTACAGTAAGTGTAAACAGTAACTGCTGTATTGCCATTTCTTTTTCTTACAGGCTGGCCCCAGGATAGATCTTCCTGAATTGTCAGTAAACTGGAGAACCGGCGGGGCAAATTTTCAGGGGGACAACTTCCAACAATGGAAAATCAGGGACTCCCTCTTTCTCTGGATTCCAAGTTAAGTTTTGGTGTTTCTGATGATGTTTTTAGCACAATTAATGACTTGGAAAGTAGACCAAATTTAACGTTCAGTAGAAAAGGGCGAGGAAGCAGGACGGACCCTAATAGTACACTATGTAAAGTCGCCAAACTGTCCTCGACTGCTTCTGTGCATTCAGACATGGGCGAGTTTTCAGGTCAGAGTTTGACTCATTCCACTGGGGAGGGAACCAGTGCTAGTGAATCTGATGATACGAGTTTGTCCCACCTCAAACCGCTCGCAGGGGGAAAATGTAAACGGTACAAGCGAACTCAGGAAGCGTTACAAAGCTCGGGACTTCTGGACGTGACAATGAAGACAGCCGAGCTAATGAAAAAGAAATAGGCAGCTACAAAAAGACATTCGGGATTTCAAACAAGAAACGGTGGAGTTTCTCAAGACTGTTTTACAGAATCCCGAAAATAGTGAATATGCTAAAGTTATTCATGGCAAAAAAAATGGACATTAGATAGTCATACATATATGGGTATTGGGTTAAAAAGGGGAATAAATCAAAATGAATGGAAATT
The DNA here is from genome assembly GCF_032062105.1 of Saccostrea cuccullata. Lineage (NCBI taxonomy): Eukaryota > Metazoa > Mollusca > Bivalvia > Ostreida > Ostreidae > Saccostrea > Saccostrea cuccullata. The sequence continues at coordinate 7,227 of NW_026922684.1, forward strand.
TCAAGAATTTTACATTAGTAATAATTACAGTGGACCTTCAGATATCCGGACCCCAGATATCCGAATATTCAGTATCCGGACGACTTTCTCATCGGAACGAAATTTGTAAATGTAATTTAATCCTGTTTTACTGGTGATTCAGGTATCCGGACGCTTCACATATATGGACAAATTGACTGGGGACCAAAGCGTCCGGATAAATGAGGCTCCACTGTAATCAATGAAACAAATAATAATAAGCCATGTATAATGACGAATATTGACTGAGAACTAGTTTTATAAAAAGTTTAAACAATAAAAACCTTAAAACTGAATAATTGGTTTTGGCTTGTAATTAATTATTTACACAAAATTTTATTTACTTTGAATGAAAGCTCAAATTTCTTGAAAACAAAATCAAATACTTTAACTAACTTTATGAAACATAATAATAAATTGTAATTACTTTTAAATTAAAAGAAAAGAAAAAAAAATACATAAACTATTTTACCTGAAATTAGACACAGGGAAGCGCGAAGTAAAATATTATTGCTTTATTCAGGTCTACGATAAGAATGACCGAAAAAGGGTACGCAATCTAAATCGGAGACCCGGGCTTCCCTGGTCAATTTCGGCCAATCAAAATTTTGTTTCTTTGTTCTCAAATAGTTTCGTTAATTGAAATCGCTATTAAGTAGATCACGTGACCGTGATCTCCGGACACTGACCATTATCAATTAATACATTCTAACACAGGTAATCCCCTAACAAAGAAAAATCTATTGACACCTGAGTATATCTTGACTTTGACACTAGGTAAAAAAAGATGAAAGGAAACCCTAAAGGACAATTGCAAACAACTTAACACCTAACTGCAAATTCACTCTAACCTCTGAATAACAAATTACATCATTATACATTTTTGTGCCATTGTTACCAAACATTTCTAACTGATGAAGTTTTGATAAGTAAATTGAACAGATTGAATTATTTGTCTTGAATAACACATTTTTTTTTGGCAAACTGAATTGACATTAATTTATGTACGTAAATGTAACAATTATTTTATATAAATCTTTCATACTTAATCTCATATAAACCGGTAAATACATGAAATACTGCTGTACTATATACAAAAAAAATAAATAATAATAAAATATTACTTGAACGAGAAAATCTACAATACTACTTCATTATTCTACACTATGTTAATACCTAATAAGGACACATATACCGGTACACATACATAGTCATTAATCATAACTGTCTTTCCTGATATACTTTATTTTATCAAATAAAATATACAACATGACTATCTTCCCCCTTGCTCCAATTACTTTCGTCCCGAAAGCTCAAATTTCTACTAATAAAAAGTTTCGTACAATACTGAAAACATGAACAACAAAAATTTGAAAAAAGTTTGTAAAAAAATTTTCTAAACATATGTACAATAAACCTAAAGTTTACTATAATAAAAGGAAACACCTTCAAATAAATGGTACATTGGTTGAAACAATCAAAATATGTACAATGTCCACTCAAAAGTTATGTACCTAGAAATATTTCATAAAAATATGCCACTGAAATGATGAGCAATTAGAATGAACATATAACTGAAACAGTACATAGAAAAAAAAAAATTGATATATCAGGAAAAATATTTTTAGTAAAGTTTTGTGATTCTGTTTTGTTAATAGAATTATCACGACATTAAATTAATTGAAATGAGTGAAAAAAAAAAAATAAAGGAATAAGAAATAAGACAATTTGTCAAATTAATCTTTTCTGTTTAGGTCATTTAATGAAGTGTGGTTTTATTCTGTCTTTTGTAAGTGAAATGCATATTGGTTATGTACAATTATGACGTATGCTCGGAATGGTTGTTTGAGAATTTTGCTTACCCTGTAGTGTAACCAACAATTTATTGAAAATTTGGATGGAACTTGTATAGTTGTTTGTGTTTGTTTGTCTGTGACTGAAAAGTTGGACCAAGTAGCATACACTTTGCATGTTGGAAAGCTTGAGACTGAAATATCTGTAATTGTAGGTTTTGTGATGGTATAGTATGATGGACATAATGATAATTGTGTAATTGGGATGATCACACAGTCTCCCCCTGAGGTTAACTCAAGTGCTACAACTGACCCTTTTTTACACTTAGCTTTATACAGGAGATACACAACCATAACAAGGATTCCTAAAACAATGACAGATATTATAACTGAAGCATGTACCCATGTGAACTCACTTAACCAATCAGTGGTATCATTTGGAGGTGTGGCCGTGACAGGTTTTCTATAAATAAATGAGGGGATATCCTTAGAGGAAGCATGTTGGACCTCTTTCAAAATTAATAAGGTAGTGCAAATTTTTCTGACCTTGATGCATAATAAGATACATACTACTAAGCATAAAGCTGCTAAGCATAAAGACACTAAAGTAATGATGTCAGAGGTATTGGGCCATTCCTGAGGAATTTCAATTTGGCCATCTAACAAAGGTTCAGCAAGAGATTTAAAAATTTTCTGGTCGTTCTTTACTGCTTTGGCTATTTTCTTCAAATTCAAATGGGCTTTTTGATCATTGGCTAAAACATCATGCATAGTATGGTTGTAAAATACAAATTCAGGAATGGGCATATTTATAGGTGTTTGGAAAATAAGTATTTCCAAAAACATAACTTAAGGGTTTAGATGTGTAATAGGCCACTTCCGGTTAAAATGCCGAGGTTTGACATCGGCAGTTCTAGGAACATCTATCTTCGTACACAAAAATGGCGCGTCGTCAAGACGGCCTAGGACGTTGTATCATAAAACATACACCAAAGGAACGGATTATAACTAATCAAAGGAAAGAATTAATATGATATTAAATAGAAAACACCTTAATATACTTTGGTTTGCCAAAATATGCAGTCAAAACGATGTTATCTCCATATACACACTACAAGGGTTTTTCCAACTTCTAAAAATAGCACCGATTTCGAAAAAACAAACGAAGTAACTTTTCATTGTAATTTTGTGATTCTCTTAATATCAGCTAACAGTTTGAGAGAATAATTTATGTTATAATATCAATAGCATGGCGTTTATTGTGGAATTTGCAATTAATCGACAGATGTTGCATCATACATTGTATAATCCCTACATAATGTAATATGCTGGAAATGTGCAAACCTGTGGCCGTGATAAATGATTCTCAGGATTTGTGAAATATATCGATGATGTCTAGAAAAATAATTGACAAAACAGACTAAAATATCTAGATACTCATTAATGTCACGTTCAATTATCCATGTTATCATACATGTACGTGAAATTTCCGAGATGATCAAAATAGATCTATCTGTAAAAAAAATGTAATATTTTATATGTGTAGAACTTTAACAAAAAAAAAATAATAATAATATCAGTTATGAAAACAAATAATTTATTCTGGATAAGGTCAGGGTGAATTTTATGTGTTTGGTTTTTTTTATTTATTTATTTTTTGCATGAGTTTAGCCGCGTGGGAAGGAGGGGGTGTTTAACATATTTATATATACATATTTTATTAATTTATAATAAATTGAGGCACAATTTTGTTTTTAAAACCCTTTGATCAGTGTTTCGCGATCGGTCAGATATCTTAGCCTTCATTGTAAAGTAAATATAAACTATGAAGAACTTTATACACATGGGAACTGCAAAAATGTAGTAAGCCCTATCTAGGTCAAGGTCACTGTGAGAAGAGGTCAATTTTCTGATGAAATGAATCTAATGTAAATTGAGTTGAGTATGACAATCATCATTTGTTTATGTATGCTCAAACTCATTAGTTCATTCATTACAACCTACCCTATACCATGAACAAAAAAAAATTATGCCTTACATTTTCAGGGGGTACATCACTCTGATGTAGAATATAGAAAAATATTGTGGATAGAATACTTCTTTTTTGTGGTTATATTATCACAAATACATGTCACACAAAATTTACAATGTTTTCTTATTGATCATCCCTACCATATTTTTCTTTGGCAGAATATTATAAACGTTTTTATAACAGTAATTGCTAAAACTGTCACTGGAAGTAGACAAGTTCTCTTCATGACAAGTATTCATTTATCATACCTGATGACTTAGAACTATAAAAAATTAAATGTCTACAATCCTAGGGCTTATTGTTACAGTTAAAGACATGAAACATTAAACTGTTCTCTGGCTAACTAGAAAAATGACATCTCTACCCTTTGTCCATTAAGGGTGCACCACTGGCGAGAGGGTACACTTTGCATTAAATGAGCGCATAAGAAATATGTATGGACAAAATTGCATGAAACTAAGGGAAATATTGCCGAAAGTGTCGTTCATTATAACTATGCTTAATTTAATCATATGCAAGGTCATGACTATTACACCCCTAATACCTTAATTTTAGACTCATCAAAAAATTCTTGTAATAGGGCTAAATTTACAAGATGAATAGCAGAGAAATTTGATGATGACTTATAACAATTGACCAAGCGTGGTGCAAAGAACAATGCTTCTGTGGATAATGAACACCTACATGGAATATGCAATACACAAAAAGCACAACCTTTCAAAACCTTCTTTTCTTTTGGGCAATCTAGGACTACAGTGGGAGTGTTATATAACAGCACAGAAGTTGGAGATAATTCCAAAATGTTTGATTTTAACAGATTTTGAAGGTATCTAAAGTTGCACAACTCTTTAATTTTTCGAACATCATTTGCGAACAGAGCCATGGTACAATCAGGGACAGTTATAGGCGACTGGGCCCAATTAGAATAACATAAAATAGAAGTCCCATGTACGCAATCTGTCAAATCTTTTGAGTTTAAAGACAGAAAATAATCATGATGAGGTGTGATCGCAAAATAATCTGACAAGGACAACAGTTGTGTAGCTTGCATTTTAGAGGTAACATTTTCTGAAGTGGGTACAGGCAGACTGATTACCTTATATAAATTCAATGGAAGTCTCTAGGAAAAAATGGAAATTTTACCGTGATAAACAAATTGTTATTATGTCTTGCAAACAGAAATTTTCCACCTGAATAGTAAGAAAGAGGCATCAAGTTGAATCAAATAGAATTTCTAATATGACAGTCTTGCGGGAGGAGGTCACCTTGGAATAGAAAAGGTAAACACAGCTCTTTACCTTAAGTATTATTGGCCTAGAATGCATAGTGACATTGTGGAGTATGTAAAGTCATGTGACAGATGCCAAAGAGCAAAACGCGATTATAACCCTGCAAAGCCACCAATGCAAACACTTCCACCTGCGAAAAAATTTGAACGATGGCACATAGACATCTCAGGTCCGTTGTATAAAACAAAAGAAAGCAATGAATACATTTTACTGTGTGTGGATGCGTATTCTGAGATGGGTTGAAGGGTTTCCATTGAAAACTCAAAGTGCTGAGGAAACTGCAAGAGTGCTTTTCAAAGAGATTTTCTCTAGATAGGGGCCCCAAAGTTTTATTTTCGGACAGAGGTCGAAAATTTATGTCAAAATTAGTAAATGCACTTTGTGAAATTTTTGACATCACTCAACACCACACTTCGGCTTACCACCCCAAAACAAATGGTTTAGTTGAAAGGCAAAATAGCACTCTTGCACAATCCCTCAGAGCTTACTGTGGAAACGCTCAAGAATAATGGCCAGACTTGATTTCAACCATCTTAATGGCCTATCGGAAATCACCATCCTCACACTCTACAGAATTTTCCCCTTATTTGTTAGTGTTTGGGGAAGAAATGAACCTTCCTTATGATGTTGCCCTTGACCCAATTGAAAGCATGGGTAGAGATGCTAAAGCCTACATAGGAAGGAGTTTTAGAAAATATGAGAGTGTTTGACAAAATCGCTAAGGAAAATTTGCATGGCATCAGTCTCAAAACAAAATTAGACATGACTTAAACTCAAATATACCAGACTTCAGCTAGTTGATCAGGTTCTTATCAAGGTCAACAAAGTTCCAAAGGGGTTGTCAAGTAAATTGTATGACAAATCGGATGGACCATACCGAATTGTGGAAATGGGTCCTAATTTACTTACAAACTTCGTAGATGTAATGACAACAAATTGCATGGGTCAATGATGAATGCTTCAACTTGAAACATTATCATGACCCAGAGGTCACGAGACCTACTTTTCATAATCCTATACAACAAGGTCAAAGGGATGCTGTACAAGGTCAAACTCAAAATCAAAATGTCCAACCACAAGGTCAACCAGCAGTTCAGCATCAACAGAATGATGTTGATAGTAACAATGATACTGATATGGTGCAAGATGACGGTTTAGGTCAACTATTTGATGATCAAGGTGAAAATGTAGATCATCAAAATGGTTCTACTGATGATCAAAGGTCAATAAATGAGTCCATAGACTCAGGTCAAAGGTCAGATGAGGATTCGGATACTCCGGAGGAGGAGATGTATCATCCACAAAAAAGTGGAAATTTAAGAAATTTTTTAGAGGTCGCTTCAAAAATGGTAGAAGAGAAATTTACATTGAACGGGAAGATGGTTCCAAGACTTGGGAACCAGATCAATGTTTTGACAATGAGGTCTTAGAAATGATAAATCACAAGTTTACCAAACTTGGCACAGTTAAAAATATTATTTTCAAGAGGAATTATTAGTTTTCTGATAAGTAAGCAAGAAAAATACAACAATTTAATTCAGAAAAAAAAGATTTTTTTTATTGCTCAATGCTACTTTACAATGCCAAAACTTGTTGTACCGCATTAAGTATTGAGGTAACCCTATGTCAATATTAATTATTTACACAGAATTTTACTTTGAATGAAAGCTCAAATGTCTGTCTTGAAAACAAAATCAAATACTTTAACTAACTTTACGAAACATAATAATAATTTGTAATTACTTTTAAATTAAAAGAAAAGAAAAAAATACATCAACTATTTTACCTGAAATTAGACACAGGGAAGCGCTAAGTAAAATATACTGCTTTATTCAGGTCTACGATAAGAATGACCGAAAAAGGGTACGCAATCCAGGGCTTCCATGGTCAATTTCGGCCAATCAAAATTTAGTTTCTTTGTTCTCAAATAGTTTCGTTAATTGAAATCGCTATTAAGTAGATCACGTGACCGTGATCTCCGGACACTGACCATTATCAATTTATTGACTCTAACACAGGTAATCCCCTAACAAAGAAAAATCTACTGACACCTGAGTATATCTTGACTTTGACATTAGGTAAACAAGAGGCCCATGGGCCACATCGCTCACCTGAGAAGCTTTGACCATTCTGTTCTTTACCAGATTTCACCCTTGTTACACATAATGCATCCCCATCCTACCCCACTGATCATAATTTAGACATTTTGAAATCTACACTACCCCATGATCCTTCCATGGGCACATATGTTTCAGCTTTTTTGGCCCAGTAGTACTGAGAAGAAGATTTTCAGAGATTTTACCTATATATTTCTATGTAAAACATTGATTCCCTATAATGGCCCCGCCCTTACCCCGGGGGTCATGATTCCTACAATTTTGAAATTAATACTACCCAGAATGCTTCCACATAAGCTTCACTTTTTCTGGCCCAGTGGTTCTTGAGAAGAAAATTTTCAAAGATTTTTCCTATATATTTCTATATAAAACTTTGATACCCCATTGTGGCCGTGCCCTTCCCCTGGGGGTCATGATTTGAACAATTTAGATTCTACACTATACCAGGATGCTTCCACATAAGTTTCAGCTTTTCTGGCCCAGTGGTTCTCTGAGAAGAAAATTTTCAAAGATTTTTCCTATATATTTCTATGTAAAACTTTGATTCCCCATTGTGGCCCCACCCTTCCCGGGGGTCATGATTTGAACAATTTAGAATTTACACTATACCAGGATGCTTCCATATAAGTTTCAGCTTTTCTGGCCCAGTGGTTCTTGAGAAGAAGGTTTTCAAAGATTTTTCCTATATATTTCTATGTAAAACTTTAATTCCCCATTGTGGCCCCACCCTTCCCCCAGGGGTCATTATTTGAACAATTTAGAATCTACACTATTCCAGGATGCTTCCATATAAGTTTAGCTTTTCTGGCCCAGTGGTTCTTGAGAAGAAGATTTTCAAAGATTTTCCTATTTATTTCTATATAAAACTTTGATTCCCCATCGTGGCCCCCCCCTTCCCCCGGGGGTCATTATTTCAACAATTTAGAATCTACATTATACCAGGATGCTTCCACATAAGTTTCAGCTTTTCTGGCCCAGTGGTTCTTGAGAAGAAGATTTTCAAAGATTTTTCCTATATATTTCTATGTAAAACTTTGATTCCCCTTGGCCCCGCCCTTCCCCCGGGGGTCATGATTTGAACAATTTAGAATTTACACTAAACCAGGATGCTTCCATATAAGTTTCAGCTTTTCTGGCCCAGTGGTTCTTGAGAAGAAGATTTTCAAAGATTTTTCCTATATATTTCTATGTAAAACTTTGATTCCCCATTGTGGCACACCCTTCCCCGGGGGTCATGATTTGAACAATTTAGAATTTACACTATACCAGGATGCTTCCATATAAGTTTCAGTTTTTCTGGCCCAGTGGTTCTTGAGCAGAAGATTTTCAAAGATTTTTCCTATATATTTCTATGTAAAACTTTGATTCCCCATTGTGGCCCCACCCTTCCCCGGGGGTCATTATTTCAACAATTTAGAATCTACATTATACCAGGATGCTTCCACATCAGTTTGAGCTTTTCTGGCCCTGTGGTTCTTGAGAAGAAGATTTTCAAAGATTTTTCCTATATATTTCTATATTAAACTTTGATTCCCCATTGTGGCCCCGCCCTTCTCCCGGGGGTCATGATTTGAGCAATTTAGAATTTACACTATTCCAGGATGCTTCCATATAAGTTTCAGCTTTTCTGGCCCAGTGGTTCTTGAGAAGAAGATTTTCAAAGATTTTTCCTATATATTTCTATATTAAACTTTGATACCCCACTGAGGCCCCGCCCTTCTCCTGGGGGTCATGATTTGAACAATTTAGAATCTACACTATCCCAAGATGCTTCCACATAAGTTTCAGCTTTACTGGCCCACTGATTCTTGAGAAGAAGATTTTTTAATGACCCCACCCTATTTTTGTCTTTTCTTGATTATCTCCCCTTGCGAGGGGATATGTCCCTTCATTTTAACAATTTAAATTCCCCTTTACCAAAGGATGCTTTGTACCAAGTTTGGTCAAAATTGGCCCAGTGGTTCTTGAGAAGAAGTCGAAAATGTGAAAAGTTTACAGACGGACAGACGGACGGACGGACGACGGACAAAATCATTGTCAAAATGTGATCAGAAAAGCTCACTTGAGCCTTCGGCTCAGGTGAGCTAAAAAGATGGAAGGAAACCCTAAAGGACAATTGCAAACAACTTAACACCTAACTGCAAATTCACTCTAACCTCTGAATAACAAATTACATCATTATACATTTTTGTGCCATTGTTACCAAACATTTCTAACTGATGAAGTTTTGATAAGTAAATTGAACAGATTGAATTATTTGTCTTGAATAACACATTTTTTTTTGGCAAACTGAATTGACATTAATTTATGTACGTAAATGTAAAAATTATTTTATATAAATCTTTCATACTTAATCTCATATAAACCGGAAAATACATGAAATACTGCTGTACTATATACAAAGAAAAAAAAATAATAAAATATTACTTAAACGAGAAAATCTACAATACTACTTCATTATTCTAAACTATGTTAATACCTAATAAGGACACATATACCGGTACACATACATAGTCATTAATCATAACGATAGTCATGTTGTATATTTTATTTGATAAAAAAAAGATATCAGGAAAGACAATATATACTCTTCAAAAAAAGAAACGCATAGCAGAATTTTAGTGAAACATTAAAATGAAGATTTTTAGAAAATGATGCATTGATAAAACAGAAATGTGGTAAGCAACAGGAATACTATCTAAATGTCAAATTTATTTAAACAATTTTAAAATTATAGTCGGTTTAAGACCATTAAAATAATATAGGGATGCCCCCCGCAGAAACAAATGATAGCCACAAACGGCATCTAATGGAAGCAAATGTGTGTAATAAAAACTGTATGGGAATATTTCCCACTCCAAATGTAGAACTTTAGTCAGCTGTTGCAGAGTCTGGAAATGCGATTGTCTTTGGCAAATCATATCAATCCATTTTGTCCAATGCTGCTTAATTTGGATTAAATTAGCGATTAAGATGACTGTGACTTAAACAGTTTGTTGTTTGTTGCAAGAATAGGTGTGTCAAAGAGCCATATGTGGCTGTGTATTATAAGATGGCATACGGCTTTAGGATGCTGCAAAATTGAAAGGATATGTGTAGGTAAAACATGGTTAGAGTACCTTTTTCTATCAAAGTCCATTGAATTAACATCAATCTTACGTTCTTATAATACCGTTTTCCATATCATTACACTACCACCACAAACTTTTTTAACGTCCTGGACATTTACTGTTAACATTCATTACAAAGCATTTGGACTCTTAATCTAAAAAATGTTTTCAGATAAAATTCTATAGTAGCTAAATTAAAATGTTCACCAGTGATGCTGTGGTCATACCCTATTGATGTGAGATCTTTGAAGTGATATTTGGGGTGTTGGGGGGTCGGACTAAGGCATGAATAATCCTCTTGCAACAATTCATAGTCAACTGAAAACGGTCTTGTTAGATGATCCGTGCAGTTCAGGGATAGCTGATGCTTTAGATGATGTCCTTGCGTTACATTCATACAATTTACGTAATCCTCGGAAGTGATGCTGTGCTGCATGTCACGGTAGTTACCATATTTTTTGGAACATTGGGTGTTCGATTTTAAGGTTTATGTTTGATAGGTTAGATATGGTTGTGTGTAACATTAAAACCACTTGCAATTGTAGATTGGGGCCCCCTGTTCCTCGCCATTTTCCTTTTTTTGCTACGGAACATTCAGATGCAGCATTTTTAGGAAGTGTCATTTTTCAGATAAAACCAATTTAGAATATCGAGAACCCCCGCGTTTGATAGCCCCTTTGTACCTGAAGGAATTCCATCGGAATTCAACAAATAAAAATTGAGATCAAAATTTTTGGGGAAATTTTGCAAAATCAGGTCTTTTTGTCTGTTAGATTTCTAGAATAGCTGTAAAGTTAACAATTGCATTAAAAAATCATGCATTTCACTAGAATACATCGTATCCATACAAAAATAAAAGGTATGACAAAACTGTCATACATTTTTAGGGCATTGTTCCCACAATGCGTTTCTTTTTTGAAGAGTAATTTACTTCCTATATTTTATTAAAGCAATTAATTAATTATATGTTTTAATTTTACGAAATTTTTACATGAAAATTTACGTTTTTATTTCCTTTATTTTTTTTTCCAGTATTGAAAGTCCATTTGGTAAAAAATTGGGTAAATACATCAGTCAATGCATAAAAATGGAAATAATTGATATTACAATTAAATTTTACACAATAAGAGGAGAAAAAAAAAGTTGGTCTTCCAAATTATTGAAAAAAATTCATTTTCTCAAGATATTTACAAATTAGGAAATTAACACCCAATATTTAAATAAAAAAAAAACAGGAAAAATCAAAAAAAAAGAGAAGATCATAACTGTAAAATTATTTTAAATTATTTTAAAAATAAAACCATATTACTTAAATTTCTATGAGTCTTAATATTGTACTAAATTGTTTTCATAAGCCTGTATATTTTTTTTAAAAAATAAAGACAGGAAATGTTAAAAAGCACTAAAATGAAACAGTTTTGGGGCTCTGCCCCTTCCCCGGGACAAAAAAAAAAAGTTAAAAAATCATAAAATCAAAGGAAAAAGAGAAACCAAAAACAACTAGCACTATAAACACTATATATTTACATAGTTACATGTTGAATTGGAAATATATATAAACCATTTAAGAAAGAAATCCGGACCGCTATGAAATAAGTCGGTTTATCGGGGTATACTCAGGTGAAGTGCGATTTACATAATTGAACGAATTATTTACGCTAATTAATACAACATTTAGTAAATCGTACATTGTTTCATCCTCTCAAAAGGCTAACTATACTTGACAAAGAAGAATCAGATAAAAATAATATAGAAGGGATATTTTAACATTGAAATTTTGATCTATTATAATATACATTTTAAAAATAATGTTTTAGGACTAATTATTGGGAAAAAAATAATTAATAAAGGCGTAAGCATTTCATAGTTATGTGGGTTGTTGAGAGTTGGTAACGCAAAATAACCGTAGAGTTACACTTAATTGAAAGAATAATCTTGTTAAGTATCATCAGGCATTGAGTTAATTTTGTTCATATTTTTACGAACTTTTCATGTGTAACTACAATAATAACTAGTGCTAATTGTAACGGGGACCGTTACAGATGTTCCCCCAAAAGCTCCCCAAATCCCTTTTTGGGGCCATATTCCCTTACCTTATTAAAAAAACAAACTCTGTGCATTTTTAACTTTAACAACGTTTTCTCAGAAGGATACCAATTAATCAAATTTTACATTCACCCCTGCGCAGGTTAGGGATGACACACATCTTTCTAATATCACAAATTTTAAATTTCAAATATTAAAGCATTTAAAAAAAAAAAATACTCTTTCAAGTGTTTTTTATTTCACTGTTTCCCAAAAACACGCACGTGCGTGCACGTGCATGATGACCATACCTTCTTTGCAGTCCCTAATATCTATCTATATTCTAAAACCCATCCTCTTTGGTTGAAAAACAAGGGAGTTATAGCCATTTCAAGTTTAAGAATAATTGCAGCACACGTGCATGCGTGTATTTCAGATTTTTTTCTTTATCATATTGTAGGATATCCTAATGCATG
>NW_026922685.1:0-20015 GCF_032062105.1 Saccostrea cuccullata
TTAAAGAAAATCCTTTCAGCTGCAATTCATCGTAAATAAAAAGAATATCAATATGAATTTGTTCTGGGTATACATATACATGTATCATAAGTAATTGTTAACATATTTTTTTCTTTTAATTATGATTAAGCCTGCCAAGAGGGACATTTTGGAGAAAATTGTAATTACCTTTTTAACCATGCATGCAAAGGGTGTAACAGAATAAACGGTAAATGTGACGATGGGTTTTATCCTGGTTGGAAAGGAAAATTCTGTTTTGAGGGTAAAAATCATTTTGTTGATACCAATTCGTTTGAACAGTTTGAATACCCAACCCCTTACATACAAGAAAACACAAAGCAAAAGATCATTAGCCTATCAATCCGATAATAACAGTAAAATGTGTCATTTTTTTTTCCCGCGATTTGTCAGTTTGAAATCAATCCTCGACAATTAATTTTCGCGTCTGAGGATCATTTTCTACCAATATCAAGCAAAATAAATGATTCACATAGATTAATATTCGCGAATTAAAGCAGATCGCGAAACTTTCGTACATTTATTGCACGCGAATAAAAGTTGGTTTACTCTTCCTCTTTAGCTTACTTGAAGTACTACAATGTAACCGGTGTTAATGATCAAAACAAGCGTTGAGAAAAAAAATACATGTAATCGGAATTAAAATGCATTAAAGGTACTTGGACACAGATCTGAAGTCAATATTTTCCCTAAGGATTAAGAATAAAATTAATTTATGAAAGTGCAAGGATGTGTCAATCAAACCCGCCAAAAAATTTGATATTTTAATATCTTTTATAAGAAATAAGTTTTTTAATTCATTTTAATTCATTTTTGTGTGAAATGTTATTAAAATATATACGTCGTAATATTATAGAGAAAATAATAACTTCAAATCTGTGTCCAAACACCTTTAACATTTTTCTCCGATATGGAGACGCCATCACTTGCCGGTAAAGAGCTGCATGCAAATTTTGTCCTATGCACTCAGGGCCATTGAGCAGGGTGGGATCTTTTATCTTACCAGCACCTACTGCCACACGGGACCTCGGTTTAGACGGTCTCATCCGAAGGACCGGTCTCCACGTCCCACAGTGAGTTTCGAACCCGCGAGGTAAGGATCAACTCCTTACTTCGCGACTCAGACAGACCCTCTAACCACATGGCCACGCGGCAAAATAAGGAGAAGTCTCATTTAATAAATGGTTTCTTTGTTGAATAATGTGAATCTGTGTATCTCGGGAATAAACGTATTTACTGTAACAGTTTCTCTGTAATTCGGTTCATTTATTTGCATTATATTCCAAGAGAAAGATGATGACAACGACTACCAGTCGAAATTTCATGGCGTTTTTGGGTGTACTCTATATTCAAATTATTTTCAACGGAATTTACCTGATTTACAAAGTTAAAGAGAGGTAGGGAATTATTTTTAAAGCTCTTATCTAAACATTGAGCATCTTCTTTTGATTTGACATTTGTAATTACTTTAATATTTGCAGGATTAAACATTTCTGGAAACAGGTTAAGAAGAATTATTTTGAAGAATCCATAGGTCCAAACAAAGAGGATAGCTCACAAATCGAAGAAGAAATCTACGAAAATCCTGAATACCAAGATGTGTTCGAAGTTGAAGTCCCCAAAATTACGATAAAATACAGTAGAAGTGAAAGTATTTTATGTTGTTAACCTTTGACTCTCTTCCCTTCAATTATCAAAAAGCTTATCTCTTCTTATATTACATATTTATGAATTTAAAGCAATTGATGCAAATACGTGTATGAAGAAGACATATGTGACTCACTCTAATTGATACTTTCAATGATTCAAAATGACAATTAAGGTGGAGGACAATCAATTCTCTCAATATAGCAAAATACTGCTTCATTTTTTTTTCTTAGAATGAAAGAATCTAAAATACTTCCTTAAAATTTGTAAATTTCTTGCACTGCCTATTGTCTTATATAAAAGCATCCCTCATGTCATTCTTTTTTTTACCATGATTAAGAGAAAGATAAATCCGTATATCATATTTTTCCCGCTACAACAAGGCATATTTATTAAAAACGGTTAAGTGTAAAAGTGAAAAAAATGTTAAATTGGAATGATTTCATCAAATGTGATATTGATCAAACGTACTCAAGAAAAGGATACTTTGTGTTTTTTCTTTAATATTTATTGAATTGAAATAAATGGAAAAAAATATAACATTAAATCTTTGAGATGTTAACTATATATTTTTAACGTTTCTAAAACAAAGCTTTTGTTCTGATAAATAATCAAAGCATTTATTGACAAATTTTGTTAAAAAATGGCTTCTTAGAAATTGAAATAATACATCAAGTATTTATGAGAAAATAAAATTTCATGATGAATATATAGGATTGATTTGAATGATATAATTATATTACACGATAAAACTTATTGTGTACTTCAATAGACATATCACTGATTTTTTTTCCCGTTTGGTTCAGATTTTCTTGGTAAAAAGACTTTTTTCTAGAACGAAGTAATTATCATTTGTTTTTAATCCATCACTTTCTGGAATTTCAAAATCTTCCTTCCGAAACAAAAAGTCGTTATTATCAACCATTTCATCCCTATCTGAACTTTTATGTGGGTGTGGAACACCATCAATTGCGCCATCACAATTGCCAGGTGCTGGACCTTCAGTTTTTGATAAATGTACGTGTTCGTAATTGTTATCTCTAGAAACTACTGGTGATTCGTGGAGATGGTTGTAAACTCCACAGCTTAAGTTGGACTTCATCTGGAATGACGTTGCTCTATCGTCAATGTCGTCTCTTGTACAACTCTGGAATTCTAGTGAATATATCAATTGAAATTTAAAACTCATTTAACTTTGCGTGTGAAAGGCTCCTATCTTTTTTCTGTGTAAGGAAATTTACACAGTACAAATAGGTGTTGTCTTAACTTTTTTCGCAAATTTTATCTGTATTTCATTGAGATCCTACTGAAGTAGCATTCTTCAAATTTGATTCAAAATGTAATACGAAGAATTTTTATTCCACAACACACTGAAGTCGCGTGAAAGTCAGATTAAATGAATATTCTTTTTATAACATCTTGTACATATTTTCCTAATATTTATAGTATGATACAAGATTATTTGAGGTACTTTCCAGTACAAGTACATGTATATACATAGAAGAAATGCTTGTTTATCATTCATCTGAATGTAAAATATTTTTAAATCGAATTTGTCTTGAAGTACATTTCCATAAAATATGGTTTTCATAGGAGTAGTAGACCGAAAATTCCACAAATTATTTTTTCCCAAAAATTACTCACGCGTTCATCACTAATCTCATTGTACACATCGGTCATTTGAATATCTTGGTTTGGTGGTTCATAATGATTCTGTGTATACACTGCTTTGTTCTTTTGTCTGCATTGTTTTAATAAAAGAAAACTGATAGTAAAAGTGCTACTATATAGTTTCACTGAAATATGGCATATTATTAAACCATATATCTACATGCATAAGTATTTTAGTTTCAACACTTCTGAAATGCTTATTTATCCATTTAAAGCTATATATGGCGTATCTGAACTAAAAAAAAATGTAAATACGAGATTAAGTATAGATTTACATGATATATGGTTTTTTGACGTTCGAATTAAAATATTAAAATATTAACAATTTTGAACTTAAATATCCTCACTTTTTTATAGCAAAATTGACTAAAAAAATGTGTTCCATATTTAAATGCCGAGTCGGAAATAAATCTGTTCTTGTTTAATTATCTGTTATATATAAGTTAACGCAATTTATTTAAATTAATGTAATTTTCAGGAGGAAAAGTCCTATCTTCATACAAAGTAGCAAAGCAAATAGGAAGATCTTTCGAATTTTACTTACTCTGGACTTATATATATATACAGGTTTCAGAAAGAAAGGTTAAACGGATATCTTACTTAAGGTAATAAAATATAAAAATCAAGATTCACGTACATTTGAAGTCTTTCACGGATCAGACAGGCCGTAGATGTAATTATTATGCCAAACACTAATCCAGCCAATGCAGCCCCGAAAGAAGATTCAAATAAAGTTTCTGAAAAGAAAAATTAATACAGATTCCCCCCTTAAAAATTACACCAAAACATTAAAAGAATAAAGTCCAAGGTGATAAATTTCAAATAAAATAAAACAAACTGTAAGATAGGGTCTTGGCATCCGAAGCTTCTGGAGTTTTCTGTCTACTATCTAGTAAATGAAATACCGGTATGCATATATAATGTTCATTTAACTGAGAACTTAAATTCTTGTTGATTCCATTCGTTTCCATTAAAAAGAGAGCATATAATAATTAACAGCAAAAGTATTTGTTCATGAATCTCGAGAATTTTATTTTATTGAATTCACTAGATAATAATGATTTTACTGATAAAAAATAATAATTGATGATTTATTATTACTGTTAAGCGCCGAGTCGGCAATATTTGAGTCATTTTTTGGCAATGATTAAACTAATAATAAAGTAGTTGATCTATGCTTGTTTAATCAAGTGAGGACCTTTAACTATAACTAGATCCATTATATTTATAATATTTATAATGATTTGAATTGAAATCAGCTGTTCATGTCATTGTAAAGTCATTTCAATAAGGCGTATTTATTTCTTCAATCAACTAAACGATATCTCATCAAAATAAGTGGTTAAGGATGAGGGGGTTTATATATTAAGAAACAATGACTTGTCTTGATGTTCAAGTTTTAAAGTATTGGTACCAAAGGAAAAGACTTGCCACAATGAATGCATAGGTGACACAACAAAGTCCTACTTTCAACCGTTAAAAAAGTTATTTGTAATAGTGTAGATTTTCAAATAAAAGGTCAATGTAAAAAAGATGTTGGTACAGTAGGAAAGGTCTGGGCAAATGTAATTTTAAGAAAACGTGTAGTTATCCAGCTTAAACATCAAAGGTGGGATCTGGTGCCCTTGAACAGTTACTTTCCCCCGTCGACAGGTGACACCTGCCGTCTGCTCCTTGTCATAATCGGAAAAATATGAAAATCCGTTGACAATGATATGTGTAAAATGGCATAAGAATGAAAAAGAAAATGTAAGTCAACATTCGAATGAATGAAAAATTGTATTAGCCGATTCAATATCAAAGCATGCAAGGTTTGTTTTTTGGTATTTTAAAAAAATGGCGGTTATTTAGAGATAGTGTGCAAACATGTAGTTCTTACAAATGCAAAGATGTTCAGTAACAAAAGAGGAAAAAATACCATTGTTGTATATTAAATAATTTACTGTTAAGTTGGTCGTATCCACGTTGTGTCGAAACAGATGAATTCTCTGCATTTAGTGATGTTGTCACAGCAAGTGACGTCGTGACAACAAACGACGTATGAAGGGCAGCCCTATTTTGCGTGTTAAGTTCTGGTGTAGCACAAAAATCTAAATCCATAAATACATAAATAATCAGGCAGTTCACATGTTTATTTACTTATGAAAATAAAATAATCGTCATTATTTACTTTTGTTGGTTTTATTTAAAAATATTTTTTAAAGGTGAACAAAATATAAATTTAATAGAAATATCATATATCTTACCATCAGGAAGAATAGATATTGTGCAGGAAACGTTTACCGCCGGTAGATTTTCATTTTCTCCAAAACGAACCTCATGTCTCATACCGTTGGATAAATTCAGAATAAGAAAAGTGTATTTAGACTTTCATTCCCATTTCCTGAGACATAAACACACTTATCGCTGCTTATTTCATGAATGACTTCAGAAAAAAATATCATGATTATATTTACCGGTACTTTTAAATCTGAAACTTAAAACATTTGTGTCTCATATATGCATGTTCTGATAAATTTAAAAATAAAAAATATAAACGTCAACATTCGATAGTCGGGAATGTAATTTTGACAATCGTTTAAAAATATTTCCTATGTCAATTAGATATAAACATACAAAAATACGGAAGAATTTGTCATTTATTTTTACTAATCCAAAGTTTATAGTTTGAAATATTATATGCAACAAATATAAATAAAAATGAAAAAAAGTAAAGATACTTACTATAAGATATACTCCAAACAATGGTTAAGAAAATACCTGAAACTTCAAACTTCATAGTTTCTGATATTGATGTCTACTTGGTTATTTGATACATAAAATAGCTTAATTCATTTCCTTGAATCTGATTGTGCGTAAATCACATGTTTGTAATTGCAAATGTTCTTTTTTTTAAAAATAGATATAATGTAGTTAAAATGAACTCAGGAACAGGTGGTCCGTGCTTCCTGTGCAGGTATTTTCTTCCTTATATAACACCAAATGTATCTGACAATCATTTCTCATGTATTTATTTCAAACAATTTTAATCAGCGGTTATCATATGATTTAAGGAAGAAAAGTTCAGATATCGAACATTGATTCTTCTCACAAATATATACTTACATTGTGCATTAGCCAATGCCTTTACTTACATGAAAATACAAATTAAATTGCCATCCTTATATGACAATACAAATTAAATTGTCATTCAATTTTAATGACATGCAGTCGGTCACATGACAGCTTTCTTTCGTACGGAAAGTAAATCACGCGATTTATTTGGAAAGTCTTTTCTGTGACGTCATATGACGTCGTATAAATACGTTATGTTGCATTTCAATAAAAAATTTAAATAGTGCATTTTTCCTTTTAATGGGGAAAAAAAAAATAAAAACGGCCAGCTGTTATAGCAACAGTAGGTCTTCCGTTGGAGCTGTGGGCAGGAAGTGACCTTGGGTAAAGGACAGCCATATCGTAAGGTCACTTATACCAAGGTCATGCCATATCGTAAGGTCACTCAAAAGCAATCTTGTAAGGGGAAAAACTACCAGTAACAAAGTTTTCCTCTGTAAGAAGGATAAAAAGAAATCTATGTAACATAAACTTATCCAAATTACCTTCCAAAAGCCATTACAAACCATATTGAGCAAACCCTATCTGTATATTACTGACCTTTCATATTCACACACTTTCTTTCAGTCCATAAATCCAGATAAAGCATCTTATCCTTAGTTACCTTGAACTTGAGTAAAGGTCATGTCACACTCTGGAATTCCAGAATATTCACAAGAAAAAAATGATAACAAATTTAGATTTTTTCATCAAACTTTTTATCCAAATTGCTTTTCATGAAGGCCATAATACACACTGGTTAAGAAAAATCCAAATGTGTGGGTTATTGCACTGGAAAGATTCATACATGTTCATTCAGACCATAGACGAGTCAAAATAACTAGTTACATTGTAGGTTCAATAAATTTATTTAAGGA
This sequence comes from Saccostrea cuccullata, assembly GCF_032062105.1. Classification (NCBI taxonomy): domain Eukaryota; kingdom Metazoa; phylum Mollusca; class Bivalvia; order Ostreida; family Ostreidae; genus Saccostrea; species Saccostrea cuccullata. Next base: position 7,308 of record NW_026922685.1, read on the forward strand.
TTCACTGTGAAAGTTTTTTGTCCATTTGGATATTAACAAGATGTGTTTGTGAAACACTAATGCCACGGTATTGCACCTGATGGCAACGGTTTAAGTTTTTTTCAAATCCAAATCAAACACAAAAGAATGTAAAGAACAAGGATCACCTACGGCATTTTTTGGCCCTGGAAACTGCTAAGTTTTATTTGATAATGCATGGAAAATCATTTAGCCCTTTGGCGATTGAAAAACTATAAAAATACGTAAATTTCTCGCTAGTAAATACATTCCGATATCGTGAATGCGGCTTTTTCCCCATAACCCGAAAAATTCTACTAAAACGGCAGAACTTTGAAGTTATTTTCCGATATTATTAATACAGGGCAACCTCTGATCTAAAACATGTAAAGATCTAATTATAGAACTCTTTTTGAGGAATCCGAGATATGTTTTATTTCTGGGTTCGAGGGTGTCTCACATTATTTTTTTATCTGTATGTACTCGAATACGCCTTTTTTTCTTAAAAATAAATGTTGGAACATTAAAATTTAAGAGCATGTTTTCCTATAATTCAACATTCCAAAAAAAAATTACTTGGAAATGAAAGCATCAAGTCTATATTTTATCTTGATGTTTAAAGTAGAACATAGAAAATTAGCCCATGAATAGGTATATACAGGGCAATTTTATGCATAAAGTGAACCTACGCATGTAGCTCTGGCTTGAAATTTTAGCGGTTTTCAAATGAAACCGTTTAAATTATTGTTTCCATAGTTTATATTTGTTCTTTATGGAAACATATTTTGGGTTAAATATATCATGTGTGTAATCTTAACCCACATTTTTACCCCACAAACAGCGGGTATACATGTAATATCGCTCGGCATGAGTTGACATTAAGCAGAGATAATTTTATATAACCAAAACGGGTTTTAAGGATAGATGATACAAAAAAATTTTTTTTGTTTGGAAGAGTTTTAAATAGCATGTCAAAAGTTTAAAAAGTGGATAATTTTTAGAAGTTTTATCCTAAGAACGGGAAAAATGAAAAGATTAGAAAATATTAGTAATATTTCAATAAAAAAACAAAAACATAAAAAATCACACTAAGTAAACGTTTACTGGTGAAAACAAATTTCAGGGGTTTTTACTTGGTGCTAAAAGTGCAATATAAACCTTAGAAAAATATACCAAGCCAGGTGATTTTTAGTAAGAAAAACAAAATGACAAAAATTCATCAATATCATATTCGCTAATTTTTATTTTTGTTTCCCTAAAAATTAACCTGGCTTATATACTTTTCTAAAGAATATTTTACACTTTTACACCAATTTAACATATTCTAAAATGTATTTTCATCTGTAAACCTTTACAGAGTGTGTTTTATCCATATTTTTAATTTTATTGAAATGTTACTAAAATATTCCAAGTTTATTTCATTTTCCAGTTTTTTGGAGAAAAGAAATCTAAGAAATATCCACTTTTCTAAACTTTAGACATGTATCAATTCCCCCAAAGAAAAAAATTGTTTTTTCATCTGTCCTTAAAAGAACATTACCGAGGTACTTTAACTTTTCAATCGACAAGTTTCATTACTTATGATGCGATATACTTTCATCAACTGCATACGTAGTAGTGTTATGGGATTCAAATCGAAATATAAAAATACATTCTTTACTAGAAGGGGCATTTTTTTAAAAGATTACTGTTATCAGAAAAAATATAATGTTCAAATCTACGTGTCGATAAACTTTAGACTTTTTTTATTTAAATATGTAACGTGATATCAGAGGCACATGACGTTTTCAAATTCACATGCAATATTGAGGTAATGTATAAATTCTTATATTGCAAAAGCATAACAAAGTTAGAAATCTTAGTTTAATCTATAATTCTTTTCAACACTATATGTACTTCGTAAAAAGTCCAGTGAACCTACATGTATATATTCCACTAATTCAATGAAAAACATACAATTGAAAGACTGTAGATAGAATATTTTTACTTGTTAATTACATGTAATATAGGAATTATTATTTTTTTTAATTACAGTAAAACTCGTTTATAGAACACGGATATAGCGAATTCACGGTTATAGCAAGTTTTTCGGGTTCCCGACAAAATTCTTAATAAATCCTTGTAAAATTTTAGGTTATAACGAACTCTGATATAACGAATTTACAAATATAGCGAACTGATTTTGAGTCCCGTTGAGATTAAATATAATGAAATTTACATCTTTCATAACGAACTTTCAAAGATTATAAAAAATGATAAGTTTAACTTACTGTATTTCCTTTAAGCATTTGTATATAAAATTCAATTCATAAGAAAAACTTAGTTATCGAAGATATGTTTTGTAATATTTGCTTCACTAACATAGTTGGTAGTAATATACTTGAAAGAAAACATGCATAATGCGAATTCGTTATAATGGTTATACGAATTCGTTATACGGATATAACGAATTACGGATATAGCGAATTAAATTCACAGGTCCCCAGGACTTCGCTATAACCGAGTTTTACTGTATATTTTAATTTACTTACAAGTTTTCTTAAGGTTTGGATCACTTTTTAATTACGTTAATTTTTTTATTTTTTCGCTTCGTGATCGGGATGCCCGGGTTGATTTTCGTTTGCAGCGCCACTAAACTTAAGACGTAAACATGGGTAGCGATTTTTCCTTCGCCAAGCGCTCGGCACAAGAAGTGAAAGTTACGGGTTTTTCGGATATTACCTTAAAAACGCAGGTCCAGTATCACTGTAGGCTTTGGGCAAAGAAGAACCCTCACTGCTCATGGCCCGGAGTGCCGAGATAGGTCATAATTTAAAGTCCTTCACCGGTATACAGTGACGTCTCTGTATGAGTGAAAAATTCTCGAATGGTACGTTAAACAATACACAATAAATGAATCAATCAATCTTATTGATTTTACATGTAAAAAACTGGTATGATATAGAGGGAATGCCTTTGCAATAAATTGATTTATAATGACCTTTCTATTACAAAAAACCACTATAGCGAAATCATGATCACTGGGACATGTGAAATTACTTCGCTATATCCGTAACTCATTATACCCGTATAAAAAGACGTTAAATTTATAAAGCTGGTATCCAAGATAACTTCATTATATCCGTAAATTCGGAATATCCATGTTGGTACTAAACGAGTTTTGCTGTATATTTTTAATGAATCTGCTAACAAATATACGACAGTATCACTTGGTTTAAATTTTTCGAAAATAATATGTATAAAATAGTAAAACAGACATAGCATACAGGTTAACGACCCTAAATATATGTTCAAATGATACTTTATTTGATAATAAAACATTTTTATTTGAAAAAATAGCTTCGTAGCCTCTCGCTACATACAGCCTGCGTCAACTTTATCTATATGGCATTAACCAATGAATCGTATTCGCTTTCTGTGCGGGATGAAAAACAAAAACAGCATGTAAAAGGAAGTATTGATGACGTTTAATTTGCACGGAACCCGTCTCATTTTCCTCCCTTTTTGAATTTCATTGATCATGCATTGCTTGCAATGAAAAGATTTACAAGGCAACATTTGCCTAACGGCATCAGGCAACAGTTTGGTACTTAGTCTGACAAAATTCATTTAACCCTCGAACCCAGTTAAAAATTTCTCGCAGCACTGTTAATGCAAGCAACTGGAAATAGACGTGCAAAAACTGGAATTTTTTAAAGTTGAATTTATCTTTTTTAATCTGTTGTATTATCACAGAACTTAAATACTTATGGAAATAGCATAGTATAATCCACTCTGTACTGTATGAAGTTTGGTCCCATCGATGGACAGTCACGTGATGAATGCATAGTACCCTTATTGAATGTACGTCATTAACACATTTCAATATCGAAAGGGGCATACCCTAGTTGAAATTAAAACTTAAGTTATTATTTTTTTCTGCATACTTTGTACTTTCTGGAAAGGTCTGCTGCTTTGACTAGAAGTCGCGTTTTAATAGTTAAAATTTCAACTAAATAAGCCCATGTCGAAATATTTTTGACTTTTCCCAAAATATTTTTGGTACTTATAAAGTCACGATACAGATTAAAAAAACAGCAACACTCTTCAAGTTAAGGAAAATATCCTTTATTAATCTACAAAAAATGGTTAAGATCTGTATGTGTATGCCCTTGCGAGAGAATGATTTAATAGGTTTCGATGTAAAATATACATGTACTTTACATGTACATAAAAACACGACAAAATTAATTAAAACATTCTCTTGATAGTTAATGAATACTCGCGCTAAACAAAGGACATACATTGGTATCAATAGCCTGTTTGAAACCTGTAAATAATATTCTGTTTAAAAATAAAAAGCATTTTTATTGTCAACAACAAAAATCTTAAAATGCCTCTCATAGCACATGAAATACGTCTTTTTTTTTTTAAAAACCCAAAAAGACGTCATGTTGGCAAGTTCATCGCAATCAGTGATTCGTTTAAAACCATCTGTATGGGATTAAACTAGCAACTTTTCTTTAATGGATTGATAATTTTTATTGTTGTTTATTATGCTAGTACAGTTTCAAGTTGCAAATTATTTCATTTTCTAGTATTATGAGGAATACATACAAGTCATAACTTGTGTGACGTCACAGTAAACTTTTCCCATAAATAAGGCCCCCCCTTTTTTTTAGCCTTAACAATGCTGCGTATTATACATATCAAATATTAACCACTGTTTTTCATAAAAACTTAAATCATTTTCTACCTGTTATTTTTTCACCCCAAACAAAACAAGGAGCGCATGTGGCTTTTGGATAGGAAAGTTGCTCCTCCATGATACCCGATCCTACTTCTGATATATTTCGATTGTCGTATTTTCTCTACCAAGTACCAAGTTCCAATATACGCAAAATTAACATTTTTCCACTAGCAAGTGCTGGTGTCTCTGTATGAGTTAATTTTTTTCGAAAGGTACCTTAAACCATTAAAACACAAATAAAAATTAATGTGTCTATGATATGAAAGTTATTCTTTGTTTCAGTTCAAGCCAAATGAATATTTCTTTTGCATGTGTTGCATTATAAATGTATGATTGTTTTTCCCGTTCTTCTGATAAACTGCTGTTTTCAAAATGGATGTTTTTTCTCACATACAAATTGGTATTGCTTGTCACAAATCTCATCATACCATTTCCCTGGGAACAAAAATTACCAAACAGTCCTCTTGCCTCCATAATTATTTGGTTCATTTTCTTCCCAGTTTGTATAGTTAAGTTCTTTCTTGCTATTATTCCAGATAAAGGAGTGTTCATTTCCAAAGACAGTACCTCCTGTCCAAATACCATTCACCGACGGGATTTCTGAACAATGAAAGACAAACAAGATAATTATAACTATTACTATTATGTTCATTTAAAAATCTGAGTGTACCGGTGTAAAGACGAATAAAGACCCCCATCGAATAATGACCGGGGGTCATTTTTCAACACAAAAAAATGACCCCCTACCCCCAGAAATAAATCATTTTTTGAGAAAAAGTGACCTAGGGGTCATTATTTTATATGTTAGTCCTATAAAGAATTCACCCCCATTGAAAAATGACCCCCTTTAAAGTGAAAAAGAGATTCTTTAATTGTCAAGTAAATAAAATTTCTTTTTGATATTCCTCCTTATAATGTTTGCTTAAAGAATGATATTCCAATTGATTTGAGAAATCAAACCATGCAACAATCAGGTTCCAATACCCTTTAATAGAAAATTGATTTTTTCATTCATTTCAACGATTAGCTTGTATAAATTTGGCAAATCCTATTTGACAATGACAGAGGAGGAAATTTTTAACCCCCCCCCCAAAAAAAAAATTACGTTAAATCAAAAAATAGAAATAATAATAATAAATGAAAACAAAAATTAATAAAATTTTTACCTTTCAATAATACTAAAGAGGGTCAATAAAATATTGAAATGAAATTAAACCTTCACAAAGTTCTATCATATCATAATTTACTTCGCCATGATTAAAGCATACTTTAAATGTTGGTGGGGGGATACTTTAAAGTATTGTGGCAAAGTAACAGTTGAAAATTAGTAGAATAGTAGATTATTTTAAGCTTATTTTTAGTCCCTCTTTATAGAAAAATAAAGGTAGGGTAGTTTTTGCTGTTTTTGTTGATAATCGACTTCCTCCTAAATAAGTAAGGGGGGGGGTGGGTATAACACCTAAAAATATGCTCTGTAAAGCTATGGGCTAGTGTAAAATACACATTCTAATGCAAAAACTATACATGTATACATAACCTTTTGATTTAGCACACAGTATTCATTGCATTTCTTCTTTTGTTTTACTCAACCCTTTTACCTAGTTCTGAGTATATTTTTTAGAGAGTATGAAAATCAGAACAAACATTTTCATTTTTGTAACGTCTTCTTTATACTGTATTAATTGAAAAAATTAAGATCATTTTTTTATGTCCCTGTAATCAAGATGCGGGGGGATATAGTTTTATCGTGTCCATTTGTATGACTGTCTGTCTATTGGGGTCTTTTCTCCGCAAAAACGTCCTTGCCAAATTTTTTTGATCATTTATTGTAGCTATGCCTTTCATATTCAATATGTGTATATTCCTTGTGACAAGACCTTACTTTGGGTACCACCAAATTTGACCATTTGACCTTTACCTTGGGGTTTGTCCCATTTTTCATAAAAATGCCAAATTTGTAATTTAATTTGGCTATAACTTTTAAACGGTAGATACTAGTACTCTCATATTTCACAAATGTAATCCTTGTTACATTAAACCTTTGTTAAGAATCCAGCAACTTTGACCTTTGAGTTTTACCTACGGTCTTTCAAACACTTATCCTTAGCCATTAATTTTGAACAAGTGGTGCTATGGCTTTCCTATTTTGCAATTGTATTTCTTGTGAGAAGACCCTACTTTTGGGTACAATTATATTTAAATTGCACTTAAGAAAAGTTTAATCTTCGCTATGTTGCCATACAGGGGCATAGCTGTTTCATAAACACATCTTTTTTAAAATTAAAAGGGGTTGCGGATAACAAATGGATACCCCGAAGGTAACAGACGGGCGGACGGACATCCCGATCACTATATACCCTCCTGCTTTTCAAGCGGAGGATATAATAATATATGATACTGCTGATTTTTTCTGTCAGTACGATGATTTCCACCATCGAAATCTTTACTCCTTTAGATTCTGAATCATCGCATTGACCTTCAAATATAGCTATAATTGTATGTTATGAGATATATCATATACATATCATCAATTTATTCCAAATAAGCTCAGGTGAGCATTTTGGCCAACATGCTTGTTTATCTAATTTTTTTTTGCCCCCCCAAAAATATTTCAGCTTAAATCCACAGGGAGTCATTTTTCTACGGGGGTCATTTTTCTTCACGTGGGTTCTGCAAATTTTTAGGGTGATGACACATTTTCTACGGACAAAAGGGTCATTTTTTCTCATTAATGACCGGGGGTCATTTTTGGTAAATATTGAAAGGGGGGCATTTTTCGCTTGAAAAAATGCCCCCGGGATTATTCATGGGGGTCATTTTGTCTTTTCACCAACGTTGTAGAGTGAGTCCTCCCCATAGTCAGACCCCAGGACAAATTCTGACTGCAGAGGTATTTGGTTTCATGTGTATTATATCACAAGTGAAATATACTGTGACATTAATATTGCATCTTACAGTGTACCAGTTGATAAATATTTCAAAAACGAAAAGAGTTTTTAGAGCAAAAACTTCTTCTAACATAATGAATGTCAATATAATTTTTGCATTTAAATATTCCGTTTTATTTAATAGTTGTTTATTAAATATGGGAAACGTTACTGTTTCTTATTCATTAAACTTTTGAGATTAGTGGATTAACATGAAATAACATTTTGAAAAAAAATATATTTCATTATAAATATAAGATATTCCTATTCTATTTGAACAACTTTCTATACTCTGCACCGTTAAAAGTAGTAAAAATAATATCACCAAATGATTTATATACATGTATAAATAGTTCAGTGTATTAACTGTATTTTTTTGTACATACCTAATACTACTATTTCTCAGTGTATTTATATGTACATACCTAATACTACTATTCTTCAGTGTATTTATATGTACATACCTAATACTACTATTCTTCAGTGTATTTATATGTACATACCTAATACTACTATTTTTCAGTGTATATATATGTACATACCTAATAATACTATTCTTCAGTGTATTTATATGTACATACCTAATACTACTATTCTTCAGTGTATTTATATGTACATACCTAATACTACTATTCTTCAGTGTATTTATATGTACATACCTAATACTACTATTTTTCAGTGTATTTATATGTACATACCTAATACTACTATTTTTCAGTGTATTTATATGTACATACCTAATACTACTATTCTTCAGTGTACTTATATGTACATACCTAATACTACTATTCTTCAGTGCATTTATTTGTACATACCTAATACTACTATTTTTCAGTGTATTTATATGTACATACCTAATACTACTATTCTTCAGTGTATTTATATGTACATACCTAATACTACTATTCTTCCGTGTACTTATATGTACATACCTAATGCTCCTATTTTACGAATCCATTACTTCTTCTTTGTCTCATCTCTACCAAAAAATCCAAAACTCTACATTGTAGCTGAATGGTAAGACAAGTCAACAGTCAAATGTAAAATGTTTTAATTACATGTATTTTAGTCATAAAAGAAATTGTTTTCATATTAGTAATTAAAAGAAAATATTAAATATAGCACCCTAATCCCCAAAAATAGACAGGCTTAATTTTGATTTCAATCTATTTTATAAAAAAAAGTTAACTGTGTAAAAGTGGGGCAGTTCCTCTAAGATTTATGGTCCAAGCATAGAGCTGTAAAAAAAAAAACTAAAGATAAAACTAATGCATTGTAATAGTTCAGCGCCAATCGCTTACTATGGAATTATATATTTTTTTTTGTAAATCGAATACGGCAATACGGAATTTTGATTCACTAGATTATATTTCTTCAGCTAAGCTCATTGGAAACTTTGGAATTCTTTATTTGAATTAATAAAACCTTTGTAGATATGGAAAAAATGCAAAATACTTACATGCTTGAATTTTATGTTTTTTAATCTTGATTTCCAGCATGGCATATTTGATTTTTTTATTTAAAATCTTAAAGATTTTTTGTTAAAATTATATACCTAATTTGTTCATTATGCAACCATAAATAAGAAAAAAAAAAAACAAAAATCTACGTCTTTTTAATATGATCTTGTTATATATTTTTAAAAATATAAATACAAAAGCCCACTTTTATCTTTCAAATAAAAACTGAATGATCTTACAATGGCATTGTCCCAGCTGGTAGGTGTAGTCCTGAGGAGATAACAGTGATCCAGGTATTGCATCCAACCCTCACTGCAGGAGGACATGTCTGAAAACAGACATTTATTACTCACAGTTGACCCATTTTCATAATTTTTTTAAATCTAAGTGTAGGTAATAATTGATAATGCGGATTATCTTCCTTTGGAAATTGGTCTATCTGTCATCATTATATGTTTTTTTTTATGCTAAAATACTATGCCACTGTTAATGAAACTTTTGAGAATATATAAAAAAAAGTTATTCTTCACAAAAGGTAGCACCTCAGGACAAACTGCCCTATGTGTTTTATTCATTGAAGGAAGATAAGCAAATGTATTCTTGTGTTGAGAGAAATATGAAACGAAATAATCAATTTGATGGGTAACTAGTGCTAATTGTAACGGGGACCGTTACAGATGTTCCCCAAACGCTCCCCCAACTCCCTTTTGGTGCCATATTCCCTGTAAACTTCATTAAATCTCAATTAAATTGAGACTCTAACAACGCCAAGTTCATTCAAGTTTTAGCATTGCACACTTGCGCATGTGAATGCATGTGCATAATGGCCATATCATATTGTCTACACAATCTTTGTATTTTAATTTGCTAAATATTAAAGTATTTAATCAAAAAGTATAAAAAAACGCTCATATAAGTGTATTTTTGATTTTACCCATTTCAAGTGCACGCACGTGCATACATGAGCATGGTGACCATACTTTCTTGTAGAAGTATATAACATCTATCGATGTTCTAATTCTTATCCCGTTTGGTTGAAAACCAAGGGAGTTATAGCTGTTTAAAGTTTCAGCCAATCAGATTGCAGCGCACGTTCACGCACATGTATGCATGTGTATGGTGACCATACCATCTAGTAGAAGTCCACTATATATATCTATGTTCCAAATCCCATCCTGTTTGGTTGAAAACCAAGGGAGTTATAGCTGTTTAAAGTTTCAGCCAATCAAATTGCAGCGCACGTTCACGAACATGTATGCATGTGTATGGTGACCATACCTTATTGTAGAAGTACACTATATATATCTATGTACCAAATCCCATCCATTTTGGTTGGAAACCAATTGAGTTATAGCTGTTTAAACTTTCAGCCAATCAGATTGCAGCGCACGTACACGCACGTGCATGCATGTGCATGGCGACCACACCTTCTTATAGAAGGCCCTTATGTATATCTATGTTCCAAATCCCTTCCTGTTTGGTTGAAAATCAAGGGAGTTATGGCATTTTAAAGTTTCAGCCAATCAGATTGCAGCACACGTGCATGCACGTGTTTTCATGATCACTGCTATATATCATGTTGTTGGATATCGTAATGCATGGCTATGTACAAAATTTCAAAGGATTTCGTCAAAAAACAAGAAAGATATTGAGACTTTAGTTTCAGCCAATCAGAGCAAAGCGCACGAGCATGCGCGTGAGATTTGCTATTTTGACCATGTCATCTTGTCATACTACTTATATATCCTTACATTATGAGTTTCAAGGCATTTCATCAAAAAATAGAAAAGTTAAGGCAATATACATTATATTGGTCATTTCTAATGTTGCACGTGCGCGCTCTTGCAAGCACGTGCGCGCAAAATGACATTTGTTCGGCAAATCTACATAACATGTCTACTGACCCTAAAAACATTTTACCTTAGTCGGATGTGTAGTTTACAAGAACACTCGAGGACAAAATTTTCCCAGGAAGAAAAATAATAATAATAATAAGAAACAGAGTAAAAAAAATATGTTCCCCAACTTCGTTTGGGGAACATAACTAGGGTAAATACTCACTGCATTTATATGAAGACCCTTTCTACTCACGCTTATACCCTATGAGGTGTCCACAACCAGACTTTAATCAAGAATTGTAGGCCTATTAGTATTAAGGCATCATTATATATAACGCATGGCCACTTATAAATCTCTTGCACTTTCCAAAAGATTTTTTAATAATCCTTTTCCCACATGAATTTCATACGTCAGTCTCTATAAGCGCCACTTCTTCCACGTGAATTTTTGCATAACGTTCCAGTACGACTGACTTGTTATGAAATGTCCACAAATTAATTAGAGGTTGTTATTTTTTTTCTATTTTGTGTAACAGAGCTATGTTATGACATTTGGATTCCCTGAACCAATCTTTACGGCAGTTGTCAGAGATGGAGCCCAGACTAATCTCCATCAAACCACAATAAGATAAATAGTCCTACTTCATCTCATATGATGATGACATGATAATACTTGTAGATTAAAAAAATATAAATGATATAACTATAGCATTGTATATATATACTAATCAAAATGTGGTGATGATCATAGCTATTTTTCCGTAAAAAAATAACTGTATAATTGCCAATATTGTGTCCATGTGAGATGAAAAACCAAACTTGCACTTGCATTTCAAGCTATGGTAAATACATTTCTCATCACAGTTTATGCATAATCCATACACTATTATGCAGCTTTTTGATCTTTTTTCCATAGCAACGCTTTATATTTTTTGCCATATTCTCAACATTTTGACCGTTCATGATAGCTCAGTAAGAAGAGCACTTGCTCCTTGATCCAAATCTTGACCGCGACTGACCTAAACTGATAAAAATAGGTAGCAACTATTCCTTTGCCAAGCACTTGGCTCTTTGAAGTAAAAGTTGAGGGTGCTTCGGGTGAAACTTTAAAAATCCAAGGGTCCATGTCACGGCAGACCTTGTCACGATACAATACTTTCACTGTTCAAAAGAATATGGAATTTAAGACCTTCACTGGATTTTGTATCGTCTCTTTATGAATGAAAAATTCTCGCATGGGGCGGAAAACAACATACAATTATTCAATCTTAACATTAAATATGATTTAATATTAACATGATATAGTTACAAAAACTCTTAATGCTAAATTGCTGCATTAAAGATTGTTCATAAAAGATTGGTTTATTTCTTTTTCATGGTACAAGATCAAAAGCAATGGTGGTATTGAAGAGTAATTCATTAACGAATTAGCATTAAAATTCGATGTTGATCCCTTTTTGTACTAATTATAGTTAAGTTCAAGAGGTGAAAAGACTGAAAGTAAAAAAAAAAAATGAACGGTTAAAGAAAAGTATTTTTTGTTGTTCATTGATTACAATAAATTAAGCATATTCTGTATTAAATTTGTACAAATTTGCACTTCGTTTTCTAGAAAGTGATAGAGCCTGAAAAATACTTAAATACGAGATATCTTTGGATTTTAGGTCTTTAAATTAAAACACATTAAACTAGGGCTAATTGTAACGGGAACCGTTACAGATGTTCCCCAAACGCTCCCCAACTCCCTTTTGGTGCCA